>NW_027143258.1:0-71071 GCF_026170545.1 Melanerpes formicivorus
TCCAGGGCTGGGGCTGGGCTGTGGCTGGGGCTGGGGCTGTGCTGGGCTGGGGCTGGGGCTGTGCTGGGGCAGGGATGGGGCGGGGGCTGTTGCAGGGCTGGGCTAGGGCTGGGCTGGGATGTGGCTGGGGCTGGGCTGGGGTATGGCTGTGGTAGGGGCTGGGCTGGGGCTGGGTCCAGGGCAGGGGCTGAGCTGGGGCTGGGGCTGGGCCGGTGCAGAGCTGGGGCTGGGGCTAGGGCTGAGGGCAGGGCTGGGGTACGGTTGGAGCCGGAGCTGGGACCGGGGCTGGGAGCAGGGCTGGGACTGAGGTTGGGGCCGGGGCTGGGGCAGGACTAGGCTGGAGGCTGGGCCTTGGGCTGGGGCTGGGCTGGGGGGCAGGGCTGGGGCTGGGGCTGAGGCTGGGCTAGGGTCTGGGCTGGGGCCGGGGCTGCGACTGGGGCTGGGTCCAGGGCTGGGGCTGGGCTGTGGCTGGGGCTGGGCTGGGGCAGGGTTGGGGCTGGGGCAGGGCTGGGGTTGGGTCCAGGGCAGGGCCAGGGCTGGGTTGGGGCCGGGGCTGGGGTTGGGGCTGGGCGCAGGGCTAGGCTAGGGGTGGGGCTGGGGCAGGGCTGGGGCTGGGCTGAGGGCAGGGCTAGGCTAGGGGTGGGGCTGGGGCAGGGCTGAGGCCGGGGCTGAGGCTGGGCTGTTTCTGGGGCTGTGCTGGGGCAGGGATGGGGCGGGGGCTGTGGCAGAGCTGGGCTAGGGCTGGGCTGGGGCCAGGGCTGGGGCTGGGTTGGGGCCGGGGCTGCGGCAGGACTAGGCTGGAGGCTGGGCCTTGGGCTGGGGCTGGGCTGGGGGGCAGGGCTGGGGCTGGGGCTGAGGCTGGGCTAGGGTCTGGGCTGGGGCCGGGGCTGGGACTGAGGTTGGGTCCAGGGCTGGGGTTGGGCTGTGGCTGGGGCTGGGCTGGGGCAGGGTTGGGGCTGGGGCTGGGGCTGGGGCTGGGTCTGGGCTAGGGGCTGGGGCAGGGCTGGGGCAGGGCAGGGCCTTGGGCTGGGGCTGGGGCCGGGGCTGAGGCTGGGCTAGGGTCTGGGCTGGGCCTGGGACAGGGCTGGGTCCAGGGCAGGGGCTGGGCTGGGGCTGGGGCTGGGGCTGAGGGCAGTGCTGGGGTAGGGTTGGAGCCGGAGCTGGGACTGGGGCTGGGAGCAGGGCTGGGACTGAGGTTGGGGCCAGGGTGGGGGCTGGGGCTGGGCCGGGGCAGGACTGGGGCTGGGGATGGGGCTGGGGCCGGGGCTGGGGCTGGGGACAGGGCTGGGTCTGGGCTGGGTCCGGGCTGGGGCTAGGGGCTGGAGGCTGGGCTGGGTCTGAGGCAGGGCTGGGGCAGGGCAGGGGCTGCGGCAGGGCTGGGGCCGGGGCTGAGGCTGGGCTAGGGTCTGGGCTGGGCCTGGGACAGGGCTGGGCCTGAGGCTGGGGCAGGGCTGGGGCTGGGCTAAGGGCAGGGCTGGGTTAGGGCTGTGGCTGTGCAGGGCTGGGCTAGGGCTGGGCTGGGGGCCGGGGATGGGGCCGTGGGTGGGGCTGGGCTAGGGTCTGGACTGGGGCTGGGGTAGGGCAGGGCCCGAGGCTGGGGTCCAGGGCTGGGGCTGGGCGGTGGCTGGGTCCGGGCTGGGGCTGGGGCCGGGGCTGGGGCAGGGCTGAGGCTGGGGCTGGGTCTAGGGCTGGGGGCTGGGCTGGGGCCGGGGATGGGGCCGTGGGTGGGGCTGGGCTGCGGTCTGGGCTGGGCCTGGGGCAGGGCTGGGCCCGAGGCTGGGGTCCAGGGCTGGGGCTGGGCGGTGGCTGGGGCTGGGCTGGGGCTGGGTTGGGGCCTGGGCTGGGGCTGGGGCAGGGCTGGGGGCAGGGATGGGAGTGGGGCTGGGCAGGGGCTGGGCTGGGGCTGGGGCTGGGGCAGGGCTGGGCTAGGACTGGGCTGGGGCCGGGGCTGCGGCTGGGGCTTAGTCCAGGGCTGGGGCAGGGCTGGAGCTGGGTCCAGGGCTGGGGTTGGGCTGGGGCTGGGGCTGGGGCTGTGCTGGGCTGGGGCTGGGCTGGGGCAGGGCTGGGGCTGGGTCCAGGGCTGGGGTTGGGCTGGGGCTGGGGCTGTGCTGGGCTGGGGCTGGGCTGGGGCAGGGCTGGGCTAGGGCTGGGCTGGGGCCAAGACTGGGGCTGGGCTGGGCTAGGGCTGGGCTGGGGCCGGTGCTGGGGCCGTGGGTGGGGCTAGGCTGTGGGCTGGGCTGGGCCTGGGCTGAGGGCAGGGCTGGGCTAGGGCTAGGGCTGGGCTGAGGGCAGGGCTGGTCTAGGTCTGGGGCTGGGGCAGGGCTGCGGCCGGGGCTGAGGCTGGGCTGGGTTCTGGGCTGGGGCTGGGGCGGGAACCAAGTCTATGGCTGGGCTGGGGCTGGGACAGGGCTTGGGCTGGGGGCAGGGATGGGAGTGGGGCAGGGCAGGGGGCTGGGTCCAGGGCAGGGGCTGGGCTGGGGGCTGAGGCTGGGCCGGGGCAGGGCTGGGGCTGGGGCAGGGGCCGGGGCTGGGGACAGGGCTGGGAGCAGGGCTGGGCTGGGGCGGGCACTGGAGACGAGGCTGAGGGTGGGCTAGGGTCTGGGCTGGGGCCGGGGCTGCGACTGGGGCTGGGTCCAGGGCTTGGGCTGGGATGTGGCTGGGGCTGGGCTGGGGCAGGGCTGTGGCAGGGGCTGGGCTGGGGCTGGGGTCCAGGGCAGGGGCTGGGCTGGGGCTGGGGCTGGGGCTGAGGGCAGGGCTGGAGTAGGGTTGGAGCCGAAGCTGGGTCTGGGGCTGGGAGCAGGGCTGGGACTGAGGTTGGGGCAGGGCTGGGGCTGCGGCTAGGTCCAGGGCTGGGGCTGGAGCTGGGCCTGGGGCAGGGCTGGGCCCGAGGCTGGGGGCAGGGATGGGGATGGGGCTGGGGCTGGGGCAGGGCTGGGGCTGGGGCTGGAACCAAGGTTTGGGCAGGGCTAGGGCTGGGGCTGGGGCTGGGACTGGGGTGGGGCTGGGGCCGTGCCTGGGGCTGGGGCTGGAGCAGCGTTGGTGCTGGGCTGTGGCTGGGGCTGGGGACAGGGCTGGGGCTGGGCTGGGGCTGGGGCTGGGCTGAGGGCAGGGCTATGCTAGGGGTGGGGGCTGGGGCAGGGCTGGGGCCAGGGCTGAGTCTGGGCTGGGGCTGGGGCTGGGCCGGGGCAGGACTGGGGGTGTGGCTGGGGCTGGGGCAGGGGCCGGGGCTGGGGACAGGGCTGGGGCAGGGCTGGGGCCGTGCTGGGGCTGGGTTCGGTGCAGGGCTGGGTCTGGGGGCAGGGATGGGGCTGAGTCTGGGTTGGGGGCTGGGCCAAGGATGGGGCCAGGGCTGGGGCTGGGGTTGGGCTAGGGACTGGAAGCTGGGCTGGGTCTGAGGCAGGGCTGGGGCAGGGCAGGGGGCTGCGGCAGGGCTGGGGCCGGGGCTGAGGCTGGGCTAGGGTCTGGGCTGGGCCTGGGACAGGGCTGGGCCCGAGGCTGGGGCAGGGCTGGGGCTGGGCTAAGGGCAGGGCTGGGTTAGGGCTGTGGCTGTGCAGGGCTGGGCTAGGGCTGGGCTGGGGCCGGGGATGGGGCCGTGGGTGGGGCTGGGCTGGGGTCTGGGCTGAGCCTGGGGCAGGGCAGGGCCCGAGGCTGGAGTCCAGGGCTGGGGCTGGGCGGTGGCTGGGGCTGAGCTGGGGCTGGGTTAGGGCTGGGGCTGGGTCCAGGGCAGGGGCTGGGCTAGGGCTGGGGCTGGGTCCAGGGCAGGGGGTAGTGCTGGGGCGGGGCTGGAGCAGGGGCTGGGGCTGGGGCTGGGGCCAAGGCTGGGGCAGGGCTGGGGCTGGAGCAGGTTTAGGGCTGGGCTGGGACCGGGACTGGGCTGGGCTGGGGCTGGGGCTGGGCTGGCGCAGGGCAGGGGCTGGGACTGGGGCTGGGCTGGGGGCTGGGGCCAGTGCTGGGGCTGGGGTTTGGGCCAGGGCTGGGGCTGGGGCTGGGGCTGGGGCTGGGGCTGAATCCAGGGCTGGGGCTGGGCTGGGGCAGGGGCTGGGGCTGGGCTAGGGCTGGGGCTGGGGCCAGGGCTGGGGCTGGGGTTTGGGCCAGGGCTGGGTCTGGGGCTGAGGCTGGGGCTGGGTCCAGGGCTGGGGCTGGGCTGGGGCAGGGCTGGGGCTGTGGCTATGTCCAGGGCTGGGGCTGGGGCTGGGCCTGGGGCAGGGCTGGGCCCGAGGCTGGGGCAGGGATGGGGGTAGGGCTGGGGCTGGGGGCAGGGATGGGGATGGGGCTGGGGCTGGGGCAGGGCTGGGGCCGGGGCTGGAACCAAGGTTTGGGCAGGGCTAGGGCTGGGGCTGGGGCTGGGACTGGGGTGGGACTGGGACCGTGCCTGGGGCTGGGGCTGGAGCAGCGTTGGTGCTGGGCTGTGGCTGGGGCTGGGGACAGGGCTGGGGCTGGGCTGGGGCTGGGGCTGGGCTGAGGGCAGGGCTTGGGCAGGGCTAGGGATGGGCCTGGGACAGGGCTGGGCCCGAGGCTGGGGCAGGGCTGGGGCTGGGCTAAGGGCAGGGCTGGGTTAGGGCTGTGGCTGTGCAGGGCTGGGCTAGGGCTGGGCTGGGACTGGGGATGGGGCCGTGGGTGAGGCTGCGCTGCGGTCTGGGCTGGGCCTGGGGCAGGGCTGGGCCCGAGGCTGGGGTCCAGGGCTGGGGCTGGGCGGTGGTTGGGGATGGGCTGGGGCTGGGTTAGGGCTGGGGCTGGGTCCAGGGCAGGGGCTGGGCTGGGGCTGGGGCTGGGCTGGCTCAGGGCAGGGGCTGGGACTGGGGCTGGGCTGGGGCTGGGGCCAGTGCTGGGGCTGGGGTTTGGGCCAGGGCTGGGGCCAGTGCTGGGGGCTGGGGCTGAATCCAGGGCTGGGGCTGAGCTGGGGCAGGGCTGGGGCTGGGCTAGGGCTGGGGCTGGGGCCAGGGCTGGGGCTGGGGTTTGGGCCAGGGCTGGGGCTGGGCTGGGGCAGGGCTGGGGCTGCGGCTAGGTCCAGGGCTGGGGCTGGGGCTGGGCCTGGGGCAGGGCTAGGCCCGAGGCTGGGGCAGGGATGGGGTAGGGCTGGGGCTGGGGGCAGGGATGGGGATGGGGCTGGGACTGGGGCAGGGCTGGGGCCGGGGCTGGAACCAAGGTTTGGGCAGGGCTAGGGCTGGGGCTGGGACCGTGCCTGGGGCTGGGGCTGGAGCAGCGTTGGTGCTGGGCTGTGGCTGGGGCTGGGGACAGGGCTGGGGCAGGGCTGGGGGCTGGGGCTGGGCTGAGGGCAGGGCTTGGGCAGGGCTAGGGATGGGGGCTGGGATGGGGCAGGACTGGGGCTGGGACTGGGGCAGGGAAGGGGCTGGGGCTGGGGCCGGGGCTGTGGTCGGGGCTGGGGCTGGGCTGTGGCTGGGGCTGGGCTGGGGCCGAGGTAGGGGCTGGGGCTGTGGCTGGGGCTGGGGCTGGGCACAGGGCTGGGCTAGGGCTGGGGCTGGGGCAGGGCTGGGGCTGGGCTGAGGGCAGGGCTAGGCTAGGGGTGGGGCTGGGGCAGGGCTGAGGCTGGGCTGAGGGCAGGGCTAGGCTAGGGTTGGGGCTGGGGCAGGGCTGGGGCCAGGGGCTGAGGCTGGGTCCAGGGCAGGGGCTGGGCTGGGGCTGGGCCGGGGCAGGACTGGGGCTGGGGATGGGGCTGGGGCCGGGGCTGGGGCTGGGGACAGGGCTGGGGCAGGGCTGGGTCCGGGCTGGGGCTGGGTTCGGTGCAGGGCTGGGTCTGGGGGCAGGGATGGGGCTGAGTCTGGGTTGAGGGCTGGGCCAAGGATGGGGCCAGGGCTGGGGCTGGGGCTGGGCTAGGGGCTGGAGGCTGGTCTGGGTCTGAGGCAGGGCTGGGGCAGGGCAGGGGCTGCGGCAGGGCTGGGGCCGTGGGTGGGGCTGGGCTGGGGTCTGGGCTGGGCCTGGGGCAGGGCTGGGCCCGAGGCTGGGGTCCAGGGCTGGGGCTGGGCGGTGGCTGGGGCTGGGCTGGGGCTGGGTTAGGGCTGGGGCTGGGTCCAGGGCAGAGGCTAGTGTTGGGGGCTGGGCTGGGGCAGGGCTGGGGCTGGGGCTGGGCTGGGGCTGGGCTGGGGCTGGGGCAGGGCTAGGGCTGGGGCTGGGGCTGGCGCAGGGCAGGGGCTGGCGCTGGGGCTGGGGCTGGGGCCAGGCCAGAGGCTCGTGTTGGGGCTGGGCTGGGGCAGGGCTGGGGCTGTGGCTGGGGCTGGGGCTGGGGCTGGGGCTGGGCTAGGGCAGGGGCTGGGGCTGGGGCTGGGCTGGGGCAGGGCTGGGGCTGGGGCTGGGGCTGGGTCTGGGGCTGGGGCTGGGCTAGGGCTGGGGCTGGGGCTGGGGCCAGGGCTGGGGCTGGGCTTTGGGCCAGGGCTGGGGCTGGGGCTGGGGCTGGGTCCAGGGCTGGGGCTGGGCTGGGGTAGGTCTGGGGCTGGGGCTAGGTCCAGGCCTGGGGCTGGGGCTAGACCTGGGGCAGGGCTGGGCCCGAGGCTGGGGCAGGGATGGGGTAGGGCTGGGGCTGGGGGCAGAGATGGGGATGGGGATGGGGCTGGGGCAGGGCTGGGGCCGGGGCTGGAACCAAGGTTTGGGCAGGGCTGGGGCTGGGGCTGGGGCCGGGGCGTAGGCGGGTCTGGGGGCAGGGATGGGGCTGAGTCTGGGTTGGGGGCTGGGCCAAGAATGGGGCCAGGGCTGGGGCTGGGGCTGGGCTAGGGGCTGGAGGCTGGGCTGGGGCAGGGCAGGGCCTTGGGCTGGGGCTGGGGCCTCGGCTGAGGCTGGGCTAGGGTCTGGGCTGGGCCTGGGACAGGGCTGGGCCCGAGGCTGGGGCAAGGCTGGGGCAGGGCTGGGGCTGGGCTAAGGGCAGGGCTGGGTTAGGGCTGTGGCTGTGCAGGGCTGGGCTAGGGCTGGGCTGGGGCCGGGGATGGGGCCATGGGTGGGGCTGGGGCTGGGCTGAGGGCAGGGCTTGGGCAGGGCTAGGGATGGGGGCTGGGATGGGGGCAGGACTGGGGCTGGGACTGGGGCAGGGAAGGGGCTGGGGCTGGGCTGGGGCTGGGGCTGGGGCCAGGGCTGTGGTCGGAGCTGGGCCGGGCTGTGGCTGGGGCTGGGTTGGGCTAGGGCTGGTGCTGGGCTGGGGTTGAGGGTGGGTCTGGGGCTGGGCTGGGGCTGGGTCCAGGGCTGAGGCTGGGCTGTGGCTGGGGCTTGGCTGGGCTAGGGCTGGGGCTGAGCTGGGGCCGAGGGAGGGGCTGGGGCTGGGCTGGGGACAGGGCTGTGGCCGGGGCTGGGGCTGGGGCTGGGCTGAGGGCCGGGCTTGGGCAGGGCTAGGGATGGGGGCTGGGATGGGGCAGGACTGGGGCTGGGACTGGGGCAGGGAAGGGGCTGGGGCTGGGCTGGGGATGGGGCCGGGGCTGTGGTCGGGGCTGGGGCTGGGCTGTGGCTGGGGCTGGGTTGGGTTAGGGCTCGGGCTGGGCCGGGGCAGGACTGGGGCTGTGGCTGGGGCAGGGGCCGGGGCTGGGAACAGGGCTGGGGCTGAGCTGAGGGCAGGGCTATGCTAGGGGTGGGGCTGTGGCAGGGCTGGGGCCGGGGCTGAGGCTGGGCTGGGGCTGGGGCTGGGCCGGGGCAGGACTGGGGGCTGTGGCTGGGGCAGGGGCCGGGGCTGGGAACAGGGCTGGGGCTGAGCTGAGGGCAGGGCTATGCTAGGGGTGGGGCTGTGGCAGGGCTGGGGCCGGGGCTGAGGCTGGGCTGGGGCTGGGGCTGGGCCGGGGGCAGGACTGGGGCTGGGGCTGGGTTAGGGCTGGGGGCTGGGTCCAGGGCAGGGGCTGGGGCTGGGGCTGGGTCCAGGGCTGAGGCTGGGCTGTGGCTGGGGCTTGGCTGGGCTAGGGCTGGGGCTGGGCTGGGGCCGAGGGAGGGGCTGGGGCTGGGGCTGGGGACAGGGCTGTGGCCGGGCTGAGGCTGGGGCTGGCTGAGGGCAGGGCTTGGGCAGGGCTAGGGATGGGGGCTGGGATGGGGCAGGACTGGGGCTGGGACTGGGGCAGGGAAGGGGCTGGGGCTGGGCTGGGGCTGGGGCTGGGGCCAGGGCTGTGGTCGGGGCTGGGCCGGGCTGTGGCTGGGGCTGGGTTGGGCTAGGGCTGGTGCTGGGCTGGGGTTGAGGGTGGGTCTGGGGCTGGGCTGGGGCTGGGTCCAGGGCTGAGGCTGGGCTGTGGCTGGGGCTTGGCTGGGCTAGGGCTGGGGCTGGGCTGGGGCCGAGGGAGGGGCTGGGGCTGGGGCTGGGGACAGGGCTGTGGGCCGGGCTGGGGCTGGGGCTGGGCTGAGGGCAGGGCTTGGGCAGGGCTAGGGATGGGGGCTGGGATGGGGCAGGACTGGGGCTGGGACTGGGGCAGGGAAGGGGCTGGGGCTGGGCTGGGGATGGGGCCGGGGCTGTGGTCGGGGCTGGGGCTGGGCTGTGGCTGGGGCTGGGCTGGGCTAGGGGCTGGGGCTCGGCTGGGGCTGGGGCAGGGCTGGGGCTGGGCTGAGGGCAGGGTTAGGCTAGGGGTGGGGCTGGGACAGGGCTGAGGCTGGGCTGAGGGCAGGGCTATGCTAGGGTTGGGGCTGGGGCAGGGCTGGGGCCAGGGCTGAGGCTGGGCTGGGGCTGGGGCAGGGCTGGGGCTGGGCTGGGGCTGGGGCTGGGCCGGGGCCAGGACTGGGGCTGGGGACAGGGCTGGGGCAGGGCTGGGTCCGGGATGGGGCTGGGTTCGGTGCAGGGCTGGGTCTGGGGGCAGGAATGGGGCTGAGTCTGGGTTGAAGGCTGGGCCAAGGATGGGGCCAGGGCTGGGGCTGGGGCTGGGGTTGGGCTATGGGCTGGAGCCTGGGCTGGGGCTGAGGCAGGGCTGGGGCAGGGCAGGGGCTGCGGCAGGGTTGGGGGCCGGGGCTGAGGCTGGGCTAGGGTCTGGGCTGGGCCTGGGACAGGGCTGGGCCCGAGGCTGGGGCAGGGCTGGGGCTGGGCTAAGGGCAGGGCTGGGTAGGGCTGTGGCTGTGCAGGGCTGGGCTAGGGCTGGGCTGGGTCCTGGGATGGGGCCGTGGGGTGGGGGCTGGGCTGGGGTCTGGGCTGGGCCTGGGGCAGGGCTGGGCCCGAGGCTGGGGTCCAGGGCTGGGGCTGGGCGGTGGCTGGGGCTGAGCTGGGGCTGGGTTAGGGCTGGGGCTGGGTCCAGGGCAGGGGCTGGGCTGGGGCTGGGGCTGGGCTGGTGCAGGGCAGGGGCTGGGGCTGGGGCTGGGCTGGGGCTGGGGCCGGATCTGGGGCGGGGCTGTGGTCGGGGCTGGGGCTGGGCTGTGGCTGGGGCTGGGTTGGGTTAGGGCTGGGGCTGGGCCGGGGCAGGACTGGGGCTGTGGCTGGGGCTGGGGCAGGGGCCGAGGCTGGGAACAGGGCTGAGGCTGGGCTGGGCCTGGGGATGGACTGGGTCCAGGGCAGGGGCTGGGCTAAGGGCAGGGCTGGGTTAGGGCTGTGGCTGTGCAGGGCTGGGGCCAGGGCTGGGGCTGGGGCTGGGGCTGGGCGCAGGGCTAGGCTAGGGGTGGGGATGGGGCAGGGCTGGGGCTGTGCTGAGGGCAGGGCTATGCTAGGGGTGGCTCTGGGGCAGGGCTGTGGCCGGGGCTGAGGCTGGGCTGGGGCTGAAGCTGGACTGGGTCCAGGGCAGGGGCTGGGCTGGGGGCTGGGGCTGGGCCGGGGCAGGACTGGGGCTGGGGCTGGAGCTGGGGCTGGGTTATGGCTGGGGCTGGGTTATGGCTGGGGCTGGGTCCAGGGCAGGGGCTGGGGCTGGGGCTGGGCTGGGGCTGGGGCCGGGGCTGGGGCGGGGCTGGGGATGGGAATGGACTGGGTCCAGGGCAGGGGCTGGGCTGGGGCTGGGGCTGGGCCGGGGCAGGACTGGGGCTGGGGCTGGGGCTGGGGCAGGGGGCCGGGACTGGGGACAGGGCTGGGGCAGGGGCTGGGGCAGGGCTGGGGCCGGGGCTGAGGCTGGGCTAGGGTCTGGGCTGGGCCCGGGACAGGCCTGGGCCCGAGGCTGGGGCAAGGCTGGGGCTGGGCTAAGGGCAAGGCTGGGTTAGGGCTGTGGCTGTGCAGGGCTGGGGCCAGGGCTGGGGCTGGGGCTGGGGCTGGGCGCAGGGCTAGGCTAGGGGGTGGGGATGGGGCAGGGCTGGGGCTGTGCTGAGGGCAGGGCTATGCTAGGGGTGGCTCTGGGGCAGGGCTGTGGCCGGGGGCTGAGGCTGGGCTGGGGCTGAAGCTGGACTGGGTCCAGGGCAGGGGCTGGGCTGGGGCTGGGGCTGGGCCGGGGCAGGACTGGGGCTGGGGCTGGGGCTGGGGCTGGGTTATGGCTGGGGCTGGGTCCAGGGCAGGGGCTGGGGCTGGGGCTGGGCTGGGGCTGGGGCCGGGGCTGGGGCGGGGCTGTGGTCGGGGCTGGGGCTGGGCTGTGGCTGTGGCTGGGTTGGGTTAGGGCTGGGGCTGGGCCGGGGCAGGACTGGGGCTGTGGCTGGGGCTGGGGCAGGGTCAGGGGCTGGGGACAGGGCTGGGGACAGGGCTGGGGCTGGTCTGAGGGCAGGGCTATGCTAGGGGTGGTGCTGTGGCAGGGCTGGGGCCGGGGCTGAGGCTGGGCTGGGGCTGGGGCTGGACTGGGTCCAGGGCAGGGGCTGGGCTGGGGCTGGGGCAGGGCAGGGGCTGCGGCTGGGCTGTGGCCGGGGCTGAGGCTGGGCTAGGGTCTGGGCTGGGCCCGGGACAGGGCTGGGCCCGAGGCTGGGGCAAGGCTGGGCTAAGGGCAGGGTTGGGTTAGGGCTGTGGCTGTGCAGGGCTGGGCTAGGGCTGGGCTGGGGCCGGGGATGGGGCCATGGGGTGGGGCTGGGCTGGGGTCTGGGCTGAGCCTGGGGCAGGGCAGGGCTCGAGGCTGGAATCCAGGGCAGGGGCTGGGGCTGGGGCAGGCCTGGGGCTGTGGCTGGGCTGGGGCCGAGGGTGAGGCTGGGGCTGGTGCTGGGGCTGGGGCCAGTGCTGGGGCTGGGGTTTGGGCCAGGGCTGGGGCTGGGGCTGGGGCTGGGGGCTGGGGCTCAATCCAGGGCTGGGGCTGGGCTGGGGCAGGGCTGGGGCTGGGCTAGGGCTGGGTCTGGGGCCAGGGCTGGGGCTGGGGTTTGGGCCAGGGCTGGGTCTGGGTCTGGGTCTGGGGCTGGGTCCAGGGCTGGGGCTGGGCTGGGGCAGGGCTGGGGCTGCGGCTAGGTCCAGGGCTGGGGCTGGGGCTGGGCCTGGGGCAGGGCTGGGCCCGAGGCTGGGGCAGGGATGGGGTAGGGCTGGGGCTGGGGGCAGGGATGGGGATGGGGCTGGGGCTGGGGCAGGGCTGGGGCCGGGGGCTGGAACCAAGGTTTGGGCAGGGCTAGGGCTGGGGCTGGGGCTGGGGCTGGGGTGGGGCTGGGACCGTGCCTGGGGCTGGGGGCTGGAGCAGCGTTGGTGCTGGGCTGTGGCTGGGGCTGGGCTAGGGCTGGGGCTGGGGCAGGGCTGGGGCTGGGCTGAGGGCAGGGCTAGGCTAGGGGTGGGGCTGGGACAGGGCTGAGGCCGGGGCTGGGGCAAGGCTGGAACTGGGGTTGGGCTGGGGCCAAGGTTGGGGGCTGGGGCTGGGGCTGGGCTGGGGCAGGGAAGGGGCGGGGCCTGGGTCCAGGGCTGGGGCTGGGCTGTGGCTGTGGCTGGGCTGGGGCTGGGCTGGGGCTGGGTCCAGGGCTGGGGCTGGGCTGGGCTAGGGCTGGGGCTGGGCTGGGTCTGAGGGTGGGGCTGGTGTTGGACTGAGGGCAGGGCTGGGCTAGGGCTGGGGGCAGGGCTGGGCTAGGGCTGGGGGCAGGGCTGGGCTAGAGCTGGGCTGGGGGCAGCGCTGGGCTGGGGCCAAGACCCGGGCTGGGGCTGGGGAAGGGCTGGGGCTGGGCTGGGGCTGGGGCTGGAGCAGGTTTAGGGCTGGGCTGGGACCGGGACTGGGCTGGAGGCTGGGGCCGGGCTCGGGCTGGGCTAGGGGAAGGATGGGGATGGGGCTGGGCTGGGCTGGGGCTGGGGCTGGGCCGGGGCAGGACTGGGGCTGGGGCTGGGGCTGGGGCAGGGGCCGGGACTGGGGACAGGGCTGGGGCAGGGGCTGGGGCAGGGCTGGGGCCGGGGCTGAGGCTGGGCTAGGGTCTCTGGGTTAGGGCTGTGGCTGTGCAGGGCTGGGGCCAGGGCTGGGGCTGGGGCTGGGGCTGGGCGCAGGGCTAGGCTAGGGGTGGGGATGGGGCAGGGCTGGGGCTGTGCTGAGGGCAGGGCTATGCTAGGGGTGGCTCTGGGGCAGGGCTGTGGCCGGGGCTGAGGCTTGGGCTGGGGCTGAAGCTGGACTGGGTCCAGGGCAGGGGCTGGGCTGGGGCTGGGGCTGGGCCGGGGCAGGACTGGGGCTGGGGCTGGGGGCTGGGGCTGGGTTATGGCTGGGGCTGGGTCCAGGGCAGGGGCTGGGGCTGGGGCTGGGCTGGGGCTGGGGCCGGGGCTGGGGCGGGGGCTGTGGTCGGGGCTGGGGCTGGGCTGTGGCTGTGGCTGGGTTGGGGTTAGGGCTGGGGCTGGGCCGGGGCAGGGACTGGGGCTGTGGCTGGGGCTGGGGCAGGGTCAGGGGCTGGGGACAGGGCTGGGGACAGGGCTGGGGCTGGTCTGAGGGCAGGGCTATGCTAGGGGTGGTGCTGTGGCAGGGCTGGGGCCGGGGCTGAGGCTGGGCTGGGGCTGGGGGCTGGACTGGGTCCAGGGCAGGGGCCTGGGCTGGGGCTGGGGCAGGGCAGGGGCTGCGGCTGGGCTGTGGCCGGGGCTGAGGCTGGGCTAGGGTCTGGGCTGGGCCCGGGACAGGGCTGGGCCCGAGGCTGGGGCAAGGCTGGGCTAAGGGCAGGGTTGGGTTAGGGCTGTGGCTGTGCAGGGCTGGGCTAGGGCTGGGCTGGGGCCGGGGATGGGGCCATGGGTGGGGCTGGGCTGGGGTCTGGGCTGAGCCTGGGGCAGGGCAGGGCTCGAGGCTGGAATCCAGGGCAGGGGCTGGGGCTTGGGGCAGGCCTGGGGCTGTGGCTGGGCTGGGGGCCGAGGGTGAGGCTGGGGCTGGTGCTGGGGCTGGGGCAGTGCTGGGGCTGGGGTTTGGGCCAGGGCTGGGGCTGGGGCTGGGGCTGGGGCTGGGGCTCAATCCAGGGCTGGGGCTGGGCTGGGGCAGGGCTGGGGCTGGGCTAGGGCTGGGTCTGGGGCCAGGGCTGGGGGCTGGGGTTTGGGCCAGGGCTGGGTCTGGGTCTGGGTCTGGGGCTGGGGTCCAGGGCTGGGGCTGGGCTGGGGCAGGGCTGGGGGCTGCGGCTAGGTCCAGGGCTGGGGCTGGGGCTGGGCCTGGGGCAGGGCTGGGCCCGAGGCTGGGGGCAGGGATGGGGTAGGGCTGGGGCTGGGGGCAGGGATGGGGATGGGGCTGGGGGCTGGGGCAGGGCTGGGGCCGGGGCTGGAACCAAGGTTTGGGCAGGGCTAGGGCTGGGGCTGGGGCTGGGGCTGGGGTGGGGCTGGGACCGTGCCTGGGGCTGGGGCTGGAGCAGCGTTGGTGCTGGGCTGTGGCTGGGGCTGGGCTAGGGCTGGGGCTGGGGCAGGGCTGGGGCTGGGCTGAGGGCAGGGCTAGGCTAGGGGTGGGGCTGGGGACAGGGCTGAGGCCGGGGCTGGGGCAAGGCTGGAACTGGGGGTTGGGCTGGGGCCAAGGTTGGGGCTGGGGCTGGGGGCTGGGCTGGGGCAGGGAAGGGGCGGGGCCTGGGTCCAGGGCTGGGGCTGGGCTGTGGCTGTGGCTGGGCTGGGGCTGGGCTGGGGCTGGGTCCAGGGCTGGGGCTGGGCCTGGGCTAGGGCTGGGGCTGGGCTGGGTCTGAGGGTGGGGCTGGTGTTGGACTGAGGGCAGGGCTGGGCTAGGGCTGGGGGCAGGGCTGGGCTAGGGCTGGGGGCAGGGCTGGGCTAGAGCTGGGCTGGGGCAGCGCTGGGCTGGGGCCAAGACCCGGGCTGGGGCTGGGGGAAGGGCTGGGGCTGGGCTGGGGCTGGGGCTGGAGCAGGTTTAGGGCTGGGCTGGGACCGGGACTGGGCTGGAGGCTGGGGGGCCGGTGCTCGGGCTGGGCTAGGGGAAGGATGGGGATGGGGCTGGGGCTGGGCTGGGGGCAGGGCAGGGGCTGGGGGCTGGGGCCGTGCCTGGGGCTGGGGCTGGGGCAGGGGTGGGGCTGGGGCTGTGGCTGGGGTTGTGGCTGGGCTCGGGCAGGGCTGAGGCTGGGCTGGGGCTGGGTCCAGGGCTGGGGCTGGGGCTGGGGCAGGGCCTGGGGCTGTGGCTGGGCTGGGGCCGAGGGTGAGGCAGGGGCTGGGGCTGGGGCTGCGGGCATGGCTGGTGGTAGGGCTGGGGCTGGGCAGGGGCCGGGGATGGGGACAGGGCTGGGGCGCGAGCTGGGTGTAGGGCTGGGGCCGGTCTGGGGCAGGGTTCGGTGCAGGGCTGGGGCAGGGGCAGGGGGCTGGGGGCTTGGGGGCAAGGATGGGGCTGGGGCTGGGGGGCAAGGATGAGGCATGGGCGTGGGCTGAGCTGGGGGGCAGGGATTGGGATTGGGCTAGGGCTGGGCTGGGGGGGCAGGGAGATGGGGCTGGGGCTGGGGGCAAGGAAGGGGATGGGGCTGGGCTGAGCTGGGGGCAGGGATGGGGATTGGGCTAGGGCTGGGCTGGGGCTAGGGCTGGGGCTGGGGCAGGGCTGGGGCTGGGCTGAGGGCAGGGCTAGGCTAGGGGTGGGGCTGGGGCAGGGCTGGGGCTGGGCTGAGGGCAGGGCTATGCTAGGGGTGGGGCTGGGGCAGGGCTGGGGCCAGGGCTGAGGCTGGGCTGGGGCTGGGGGGTGGGCCGGGGCAGGACTGGGGCTGTGGCTGGGGCTGGGGCAGGGGCCGGGGCTGGGGACAGGGCTGGGGCAGGGCGGGGGGCCGTGCTGGGGCTGGGGTTCGGTGCAGGGCTGGGTCTGGGGGCAGGGAGGTGGGGCTGAGTCTGGGTTGGGGGCTGGGCCAAGGATGGGGCCAGGGCTGGGGCTGGGGATGGGCTAGGGGCTGCAGGCTGGTCTGGGTCTGAGGCAGGGCTGGGGCAGGGCAGGGGCTGCGGCAGGGCTGGGGCCGGGGCTGAGGCTGGGCTAGGGTCTGGGCTGGGCCTGGGACAGGGCTGGGCCCGAGGCTGGGGCAGGGCTAGGGGCTGGGCTAAGGGCAGGGCTGGGTTAGGGCTGGTGGCTGTGCAGGGCTGGGCGTAGGGCTGGGCTGGGGCTGTGCCGGGGATGGGGCCATGGGTGGGGCTGGGCTGGGGTCTGGGGCTGAGCCTGGGGCAGGGCAGGGCCCGAGGCTGGAGTCCAGGGCTGGGGCTGGGCGGTGGGCTGGGGCTGAGCTGGGGCTAGGTTAGGGCTGGGGCTGGGGTCCAGGGCAGGGGCTAGTGCTGGGGAGGGGCTGGGGCAGGGCTGGGGCTGGGGCTGGGGCTGGGGCCAAGGCTGGGGCAGGGCTGGGGCTGGAGCAGGTTTAGGGCTGGGCTGGGACCGGGACTGGGCTGGGGTAGGGCTGGGGCAGGGCTGGGGCTGGGGCTGGGGGCTGGAGGCTGGGGCCGGGCTGGGACTGGGCTAGGGGAAGGATGGGGATGGGTCTGGGCTGGGCTGGGGGCAGGGCTGGGGCTGGGGCTGGGGCGGGGGTGTTGCAGGAGCCAGGGCTGGGGCAGGGCTGGGGCTGTGCCTGGGGGCTGGGGCAGGGTTGGGGCTGGGCTGTGGCTGGGGCTGGGGTGAGGGGCACGGGCCGCGGCTGGGGCAGGGCTGGGGCCAGGCTGGGGCTGGGGCTGGGCTGGGCTGGGGCAGGGCTGGGGCTGGTCTGGGGCCGAGGGTGGGGCTGGGGCTGGGGCTGAGTGCAGGGCTGGGCCTGGGCCAGGACTGGGGTTTGGGGCTGGGATGGGGCAGGACTGGGGGGCTGGGGCAGGGGCCGGGGCTGGGGGACAGGGCTAGGGCCAGAGCTGGGGCAGGGATGGGGCTGGGCTGGGGCTGGTTCGGGGCAGGGCTGGGCTGTGGCTTGGGGCTGGGGCTGGGGCAGGGAGGGGGCTGGAGCTGGGCTGGGGATAGGGCTGGGGCTGGGTCCAGGGCTGGGGCTGGGCTGTGGCTTGGCCTGGGCTAGGGCAGGGCTGGGGCTGGGGCTAGGCCTGGGGCTGGGGGCTGGGTCCAGGCTGGGGCTGGGGCTGGGTCCAGAGCTGGGGCTGGGCTGTGGCTGTAGCTGTGGCTGGGCTGTGGCAGGGCTGAGGCTGGGCTGGGGCTGGGTCCAGGGCTGGGGCTGGGGCTGGGGCTGGGGCAGGCCTGGGGCTGTGGCTGGGCTGGGGCCGAGGGTGAGGCTGGGGCTGGGGCTGGTTCTGCAGGCAGGGCTGGGCTAGGGCTGGGGCTAGGGAAGGGGCCAGGGATGGGGACAGGGCTGGGGCCCAAGCTGGTGTAGGGCTGGGGCCGGTCTGGGGCTGGGTTCGGTGCAGGGCTGGGGCAGGGCGTGGGCTGGCTGAGGGCTGGCAGGGGGGAAGGGATGGGGGCTGGGGCTGGGGGCAAGGATGGGGCTAGGGCTGGGGGCAAGGATGGGGATGGGGCTGGGCTGAGCTGGGGGCAGGGATGGGGATTGGGCTAGGGCTGGGCTGTGGGCAAGGATGGGGATGGGGCTGGGGGCAAGGATGGGGATGGGGCTGGGCTGAGCTGGGGGCACGGATGGGGATTGGGCTAGGGGCTGGCTGGGCTAGGGCTGGGGCTGGGCTGGGGCCGAGGTTGGGGCTGGGGCTGGGGCTGGGCGCAAGGCTGGGCTAGGGCTGGGGCTGGGGCAGGGCTGGGGCTGAGGCTGGGCTGGGGCTGGGGCTGGGCTGGGGCTGGGGCTGGGCCGGGGCAGGGGGCCTGGGCTGGGGACAGGGCTGGGGCAGGGCTGGGGCTGGGTTTGGTGCAGGGCTGGGTCTGGGGGCAGGGATGGGGCTGAGTCTGGGTTGGGGGCTGGGCCAAGGATGGGGCCAGGGCTGGGGCTGGGGGGCTGGGCTGGGGCTAGGGGCTGGAGGCTGGTCTGGGTCTGAGGCAGGGCTGGGGCAGGGCAGGGGGCTGCGGCAGGGCTGGGGCCGGGGCTGAGGCTGGGCTAGGGTCTGGGCTGGGCCTGGGCCTGGGACAGGGGCTGGGTTAGGGCTGTGGCTGTGCAGGGCTGGGCTAGGGCTGGGCTGGGACTCGGGATGGGGCCGTGGGTGGGGCTGGGCTGCGGTCTGGGCTGGGCCTGGGGCAGGGCAGGGCCCGAGGCTGGGGTCCAGGGCTGGGGCTGGGCGGTGGGCTGGGGCTGGGCTGGGGCTGGGTTAGGGCTGGGGCTGGGTCCAGGGCAGGGGCTGGGCTGGGGCTGGGGCTGGGCTGGCGCAGGCAGGGGCTGGGACTGGGGCTGGGCTGGGGCTGGGGGCCAGTGCTGGGGCTGGGGTTTGGGCCAGGGCTGGGGCTGGGGCTGGGGCTGGGGCTGGGGGCCTGGGGCTGAATCCAGGGCTGGGGGCTGGGCTGGGGCAGGGCTAGGGGCTGGGGCTGGGGCCAGGGCTGGGGCTGGGGGTTTAGGCCAGGGCTGGGTCTGGGGTTGGGGCTGGGGCTGGGTCCAGGGCTGGGGCTGGGCTGGGGCAGGGCTGGGGCTGTGGCTATGTCCAGGGCTGGGGCTGGGGCTGGGCCTGGGGCAGGGCTGGGCCCGAGGCTGGGGCAGGGATGGGGTAGGGCTGGGGCTGGGGGGCAGGGATGGGGATGGGGGCTGGGGCTGGGGCAGGGCTGGGGCCGGGGCTGGAACCAAGGTTTGGGGCAGGGCTAGGGCTGGGGCTGGGGCTGGGACTGGGGTGGGACTGGGACCGTGCCTGGGGCTGGGGCTGGAGCAGCGTTGGTGCTGGGCTGTGGCTGGGGCTGGGGGACAGGGGCTGGGGCTGGGCTGGGGCTGGGGCTGGGCTGAGGGCAGGGCTTGGGCAGGGCTAGGGATGGGGGCTGGGATGGGGCAGGACTGGGGCTGGGACTGGGGCAGGGAAGGGGCTGGGGCTGGGCTGGGGCTGGGGCCGGGGGCTGTGGTCGGGGCTGGGGTTGGGCTGGGGCTGGGGCTGGGCACAGGGCTGGGCTAGGGCTGGGGCTGGGGCAGGGCTGGGGCTGGGCTGAGGGCAGGGCTAGGCTAGGGGTGGGGGCTGGGGCAGGGCTGGGGCTGGGCTGAGGGCAGGGCTAGGCTAGGGTTGGGGCTGGGGCAGGGCTGGGGTCAGGGCTGAGGCTGGGCTGGGGCTGGGGCTGGGCCGGGGCAGGACTGGGGCTGTGGCTGGGGCTGGGGCAGGGGCCGGGGCTGGGGACAGGGCTGGGGCAGGGCTGGGCTGGATTCAGTGCAGGGCTGGGTCTGGGGGCAGGGATGGGGCTGAGTCTGGGTTGGGGGCTGGGCCAAGGATGGGGCCAGGGCTGGGGCTGGGGTTGGGCTAGGGGCTGGAGGCTGGGCTGGGGCTGAGGCAGGGCTGGGGCAGGGCAGGGGCTGTGGCAGGGCTGGGGCCGGGCCTGAGGCTGGCTAGGGTCTGGGCTGGGCCTGGGACAGGGCTGGGCCCGAGGCTGGGGCAAGGCTGGGGCTGGGCTAAGGGCAGGGCTGGGGTTAGGGCTGTGGCTGTGCAGGGCTGGGCTAGGGCTGGGCTGGGACTGGGGATGGGGCCGTGGGTGAGGCTGCGCTGCGGTCTGGGCTGGGCCTGGGGCAGGGCTGGGCCCGAGGCTGGGGTCCAGGGCTGGGGCTGGGCGGTGGCTGGGGATGGGCTGGGGCTGGGTTAGGGCTGGGGCTGGGTCCAGGGCAGGGGCTGGGCTGGGGCTGGGGCTGGGCTGGCGCAGGGCAGGGGGCTGGGACTGGGGCTGGGCTGGGGCTGGGGCCAGTGCTGGGGCTGGGGTTTGGGCCAGGGCTGGGGCTGGGGCCAGTGCTGGGGCTGGGGTTTGGGCCAGGGCTGGGGCTGGGGGCTGGGGCTGGGGCTGAATCCAGGGCTGGGGCAGGGCTGGGGCTGGGCTAGGGCTGGGGCTGGGCTAGGGCTGGGGCTGGGGCCAGGGCTGGGGCTGGGGGTTTGGGCCAGGGCTGGGGCTGGGCTGGGGCAGGGCTGGGGCTGCGGCTAGGTCCAGGGCTGGGGCTGGGGCTGGGCCTGGGGCAGGGCTGGGCCCGAGGCTGGGGCAGGGATGGGGTAGGGCTGGGGCTGGGGGCAGGGATGGGGATGGGGGCTGGGGCTGGGGCAGGGCTGGGGGCCGGGGCTGGAACCAAGGTTTGGGCAGGGGCTAGGGCTGGGGCTGGGACCGTGCCTGGGGCTGGGGCTGGAGCAGCGTTGGTGCTGGGCTGTGGCTGGGGCTGGGGACAGGGCTGGGGCAGGGCTGGGTCTGGGGCTGGGCTGAGGGCAGGGCTTGGGCAGGGCTAGGGATGGGGGCTGGGATGGGGCAGGACTGGGGCTGGGGACTGGGGCAGGGAAGGGGCTGGGGCTGGGCTGGGGCTGGGGGCCGGGGCTGTGGTCGGGGCTGGGGCTGGGCTGTGGCTGGGGCTGGGCTGGGCCGAGGTAGGGGCTGGGGCTGTGGCTGGGGCTGGGGCTGGGCACAGGGCTGGGCTAGGGCTGGGGCTGGGGCAGGGCTGGGGCTGGGCTGAGGGCAGGGCTAGGCTAGGGGGGTGGGGCTGGGACAGGGCTGAGGCTGGGCTGAGGGCAGGGCTAGGCTAGGGTTGGGGCTGGGGGCAGGGCTGGGGCCAGGGCTGAGGCTGGGCTGGGGCTGGGGCTGGGGCTGGGCCGGGGCAGGACTGGGGCTGGGGATGGGGCTGGGGCCGGGGCTGGGGCTGGGGGACAGGGCTGGGGCAGGGCTGGGTCCGGGCTGGGGCTGGGTTCGGTGCAGGGCTGGGTCTGGGGGCAGGGATGGGGCTGAGTCTGGGTTGAGGGCTGGGCCAAGGATGGGGCCAGGGCTGGGGTTGGGGCTGGGCTAGGGGCTGGAGGCTGGTCTGGGTCTGAGGCAGGGCTGGGGCAGGGCAGGGGCTGCGGCAGGGCTGGGGCCGGGGCTGAGGCTGGGCTAGGGTCTGGGCTGGGCCTGGGACAGGGCTGGGCCCGAGGCTGGGGCAGGGCTGGGGCTGGGCTAAGGGCAGGGCTGGGTTAGGGCTGTGGCTGTGCAGGGCTGGGCTAGGGCTGGGCTGGGGCCGGGGATGGGGCCGTGGGTGGGGCTGGGCTGGGGTCTGGGCTGGGCCTGAGGCAGGGATGGGCCCGAGGCTGGGGTCCAGGGCTGGGGCTGGGCGGTGGCTGGGGCTGGGCTGCGGCTGGGTTCGGGGCAGGGCTGGGCTGTGGCTTGGGCTGGGCTGGGGCAGGGAGGGGGCTGGAGCTGGGCTGGGGATAGGGCTGGGGCTGGGTCCAGGGCTGGGGCTGGGCTGTGGCTTGGCCTGGGCTAGGGCAGGGCTGGGGCTGGGGCTAGGCTGGGGCTGGGGCTGGGTCCAGGCTGGGGCTGGGGCTGGGTCCAGAGCTGGGGCTGGGCTGTGGCTGTAGCTGTGGCTGGGCTGTGGCAGGGCTGAGGCTGGGCTGGGGCTGGGTCCAGGGCTGGGGCTGGGGCTGGGGCTGGGGCAGGCCTGGGGCTGTGGCTGGGCTGGGGCCGAGGGTGAGGCTGGGGCTGGGGCTGGTTCTGCAGGCAGGGCTGGGCTAGGGCTGGGGCTAGGGAAGGGGCCGGGGATGGGGACAGGGCTGGGGCCCAAGCTGGTGTAGGGCTGGGGCCGGTCTGGGGCTGGGTTCGGTGCAGGGCTGGGGCAGGGCGTGGGCTGGCTGAGGGCTGGGCTAGGGCTGGGCAGGGGGAAGGGATGGGGCTGGGGCTGGGGGCAAGGATGGGGCTAGGGCTGGGGGCAAGGATGGGGATGGGGCTGGGCTGAGCTGGGGGCAGGGATGGGGATTGGGCTAGGGCTGGGCTGTGGGCAAGGATGGGGATGGGGCTGGGGGCAAGGATGGGGATGGGGCTGGGCTGAGCTGGGGGCACGGATGGGGATTGGGCTAGGGCTGGGCTGGGCTAGGGCTGGGGCTGGGCTGGGGCCGAGGTTGGGGCTGGGGCTGGGGCTGGGCGCAAGGCTGGGCTAGGGCTGGGGCTGGGGCAGGGCTGGGGCTGGGCTGAGGGCAGGGCTAGGCTAGGGGTGGGGCTGGGGCAGGGCTGGGGCTGGCGCTGGGGCTGGGGCTGAGGCTGGGCTGGGGCTGGGGCTGGGCTGGGGCTGGGGCTGGGCCGGGGCAGGGGCCTGGGCTGGGGACAGGGCTGGGGCAGGGCTGGGGCTGGGTTTGGTGCAGGGCTGGGTCTGGGGTTGGGGCTGGGGCTGGGTCCAGGGCTGGGCCAAGGATGGGGCCAGGGCTGGGGCTGGGGCTGGGCTAGGGGCTGGAGGCTGGTCTGGGTCTGAGGCAGGGCTGGGGCAGGGCAGGGGCTGCGGCAGGGCTGGGGCCGGGGCTGAGGCTGGGCTAGGGTCTGGGCTGGGCCTGGGCCTGGGACAGGGCTGGGTTAGGGCTGTGGCTGTGCAGGGCTGGGCTAGGGCTGGGCTGGGACTCGGGATGGGGCCGTGGGTGGGGGCTGGGCTGCGGTCTGGGCTGGGCCTGGGGCAGGGCAGGGCCCGAGGCTGGGGTCCAGGGCTGGGGCTGGGCGGTGGCTGGGGATGGGCTGGGGCTGGGTTAGGGCTGGGGCTGGGTCCAGGGCAGGGGCTGGGCTGGGGCTGGGGCTGGGCTGGCGCAGGGCAGGGGCTGGGACTGGGGCTGGGCTGGGGCTGGGGCCAGTGCTGGGGCTGGGGTTTGGGCCAGGGCTGGGGCTGGGGCTGGGGCTGGGGCTGGGGCTGGGGCTGAATCCAGGGCTGGGGCTGGGCTGGGGCAGGGCTAGGGCTGGGGCTGGGGCCAGGGCTGGGGCTGGGGTTTAGGCCAGGGCTGGGTCTGGGGTTGGGGCTGGGGCTGGGTCCAGGGCTGGGGCTGGGCTGGGGCAGGGCTGGGGCTGTGGCTATGTCCAGGGCTGGGGCTGGGGCTGGGCCTGGGGCAGGGCTGGGCCCGAGGCTGGGGCAGGGATGGGGTAGGGCTGGGGCTGGGGGCAGGGATGGGGATGGGGCTGGGGCTGGGGCAGGGCTGGGGCCGGGGCTGGAACCAAGGTTTGGGCAGGGCTAGGGCTGGGGCTGGGGCTGGGACTGGGGTGGGACTGGGACCGTGCCTGGGGCTGGGGCTGGAGCAGCGTTGGTGCTGGGCTGTGGCTGGGGCTGGGGACAGGGCTGGGGCTGGGCTGGGGGCTGGGGCTGGGCTGAGGGCAGGGCTTGGGCAGGGCTAGGGATGGGGGCTGGGATGGGGCAGGACTGGGGCTGGGACTGGGGCAGGGAAGGGGCTGGGGCTGGGCTGGGGCTGGGGCCGGGGCTGTGGTCGGGGCTGGGGCTGGGCTGGGGCTGGGGCTGGGCTGGGGCCGAGGTAGGGGCTGGGGCTGGGGGCTGGGGCTGGGGCTGGGCACAGGGCTGGGCTAGGGCTGGGGCTGGGGCAGGGCTGGGGCTGGGCTGAGGGCAGGGCTAGGCTAGGGGTGGGGCTGGGGCAGGGCTGGGGCTGGGCTGAGGGCAGGGCTAGGCTAGGGTTGGGGCTGGGGCAGGGCTGGGGTCAGGGCTGAGGCTGGGCTGGGGCTGGGGCTGGGCCGGGGCAGGACTGGGGCTGTGGCTGGGGCTGGGGCAGGGGCCGGGGCTGGGGACAGGGCTGGGGCAGGGCTGGGGCTGGATTCAGTGCAGGGCTGGGTCTGGGGGCAGGGATGGGGCTGAGTCTGGGTTGGGGGCTGGGCCAAGGATGGGGCCAGGGCTGGGGCTGGGCTAAGGGCAGGGCTGGGTTAGGGCTGTGGCTGTGCAGGGCTGGGCTAGGGCTGGGCTGGGACTGGGGATGGGGCCGTGGGTGAGGCTGCGCTGTGGTCTGGGCTGGGCCTGGGGCAGGGCTGGGCCCGAGGCTGGGGTCCAGGGCTGGGGCTGGGCGGTGGCTGGGGATGGGCTGGGGCTGGGTCCAGGGCAGGGGCTGGGCTGGGGCTGGGGCTGGGCTGGCGCAGGGCAGGGGCTGGGACTGGGGCTGGGCTGGGGCTGGGGCCAGTGCTGGGGCTGGGGTTTGGGCCAGGGCTGGGGCAGGGGCCAGTGCTGGGGCTGGGGTTTGGGCCAGGGCTGGGGCTGGGGCTGGGGCTGGGGCTGAATCCAGGGCTGGGGCGGGGCTGGGGCAGGGCTGGGGCTGGGCTAGGGCTGGGGCTGGGCTAGGGCTGGGGCTGGGGCCAGGGCTGGGGCTGGGGTTTGGGCCAGGGCTGGGGCTGGGCTGGGGCAGGGCTGGGGCTGCGGCTAGGTCCAGGGCTGGGGCTGGGGCTGGGCCTGGGGCAGGGCTGGGCCCGAGGCTGGGGCAGGGATGGGGTAGGGCTGGGGCTGGGGGCAGGGATGGGGATGGGGCTGGGGCTGGGGCAGGGCTGGGGCCGGGGCTGGAACCAAGGTTTGGGCAGGGCTAGGGCTGGGGCTGGGACCGTGCCTGGGGCTGGGGCTGGAGCAGCGTTGGTGCTGGGCTGTGGCTGGGGCTGGGGACAGGGCTGGGGCAGGGCTGGGTCTGGGGCTGGGCTGAGGGCAGGGCTTGGGCAGGGCTAGGGATGGGGGCTGGGATGGGGCAGGACTGGGGCTGGGACTGGGGCAGGGAAGGGGCTGGGGCTGGGCTGGGGCTGGGGCCGGGGCTGTGGTCGGGGCTGGGGCTGGGCTGTGGCTGGGGCTGGGCTGGGGGCCGAGGTAGGGGCTGGGGCTGTGGCTGGGGCTGGGGCTGGGCACAGGGCTGGGCTAGGGCTGGGGCTGGGGCAGGGCTGGGGCTGGGCTGAGGGCAGGGCTAGGCTAGGGGTGGGGCTGGGACAGGGCTGAGGCTGGGCTGAGGGCAGGGCTAGGCTAGGGTTGGGGCTGGGGCAGGGCTGGGGCCAGGGCTGAGGCTGGGCTGGGGCTGGGGCTGGGGCTGGGCCGGGGCAGGACTGGGGCTGGGGATGGGGCTGGGGCCGGGGCTGGGGCTGGGGACAGGGCTGGGGCAGGGCTGGGTCCGGGCTGGGGCTGGGTTCGGTGCAGGGCTGGGTCTGGGGGCAGGGATGGGGCTGAGTCTGGGTTGAGGGCTGGGCCAAGGATGGGGCCAGGGCTGAGGTTGGGGCTGGGCTAGGGGCTGGAGGCTGGTCTGGGTCTGAGGCAGGGCTGGGGCAGGGCAGGGGCTGCGGCAGGGCTGGGGCCGGGGCTGAGGCTGGGCTAGGGTCTGGGCTGGGCCTGGGACAGGGCTGGGCCAGAGGCTGGGGCAGGGCTGGGGCTGGGCTAAGGGCAGGGCTGGGTTAGGGCTGTGGCTGTGCAGGGCTGGGCTAGGGCTGGGCTGGGGCCGGGGATGGGGCCGTGGGTGGGGCTGGGCTGGGGTCTGGGCTGGGCCTGGGGCAGGGCTGGGCCCGAGGCTGGGGTCCAGGGCTGGGGCTGGGCGGTGGCTGGGGCTGGGCTGCGGCTGGGTTAGGGCTGGGGCTGGGTCCAGGGCAGAGGCTCGTGTTGGGGCTGGGCTGGGGCAGGGCTGGGGCTGGGGCTGGGGCTGGGGCTGGGCTGGGGCTGGGCTGGGGCTGGGGCAGGGCTAGGGCTGGGGCTGTGGCTGGGGCTGGGCTGGGGCTGGGGCTGGGGCTGGGGCTGGGGCTGGGCTAGGGCTGGGGCTGGGCTGGGGCCGAGGGAGGGGCTGGGGCTGGGGCTGGGGACAGGGCTGTGGCCGGGCTGGGGCTGGGGCTGGGCTGAGGGCAGGGCTTGGGCAGGGCTAGGGATGGGGGCTGGGATGGGGCAGGACTGGGGCTGGGACTGGGGCAGGGAAGGGGCTGGGGCTGGGCTGGGGCTGGGGCTGGGGCCAGGGCTGTGGTCGGGGCTGGGCTGGGCTGTGGCTGGGGCTGGGTTGGGCTAGGGCTGGTGCTGGGCTGGGGTTGAGGGTGGGTCTGGGGCTGGGCTGGGGCTGGGTCCAGGGCTGAGGCTGGGCTGTGGCTGGGGCTTGGCTGGGCTAGGGCTGGGGCTGGGCTGGGGCCGAGGGAGGGGCTGGGGCTGGGGCTGGGGACAGGGCTGTGGCCGGGCTGGGGCTGGGGCTGGGCTGAGGGCAGGGCTTGGGCAGGGCTAGGGATGGGGGCTGGGATGGGGCAGGACTGGGGCTGGGACTGGGGCAGGGAAGGGGCTGGGGCTGGGCTGGGGCTGGGGCTGGGGCCAGGGCTGTGGTCGGGGCTGGGCTGGGCTGTGGCTGGGGCTGGGTTGGGCTAGGGCTGGTGCTGGGCTGGGGTTGAGGGTGGGTCTGGGGCTGGGCTGGGGCTGGGTCCAGGGCTGAGGCTGGGCTGTGGCTGTGGCTTGGCTGGGCTAGGGCTGGGGCTGGGCTGGGGCCGAGGGAGGGGCTGGGGCTGGGGCTGGGGACAGGGCTGTGGCCGGGCTGGGGCTGGGGCTGGGCTGAGGGTAGGGCTTGGGCAGGGCTAGGGATGGGGGCTGGGATGGGGCAGGACTGGGGCTGGGACTGGGGCAGGGAAGGGGCTGGGGCTGGGCTGGGGCTGGGGCCGGGGCTGTGGTCGGGGCTGGGGCTGGGCTGTGGCTGGGGCTGGGTTGGGTTAGGGCTGGGGCTGGGCCGGGGCAGGACTGGGGCTGTGGCTGGGGCAGGGGCCGGAGCTGGGGCAGGGCTGGGGCTGAGCTGAGGGCAGGGCTATGCTAGGGGTGGGGCTGTGGCAGGGCTGGGGCCGGGGCTGAGGCTGGGCTGGGGCTGGGGCTGGGCCGGGGCAGGACTGGGGCTGGGGCTGGGTTAGGGCTGGGGCTGGGTCCAGGGCAGGGGCTGGGGCTGGGGCTGGGCTGGGGCTGGGGCTGGGTCCAGGCCAGAGGCTAGTGTTGGGGCTGGGCTGGGGTAGGGCTGGGGCTGGGGCTGGGGCCGGGGCTAAGGCTGGGATAGGGCAGGGGCTGGGGCTGGGTCCAGGGCTGGGGCTGGGCTTTGGGGCAGGGCTGGGGCTGGGGCTGGGGCTGGGGCTGGGTCCAGGGCTGGGGCTGGGCTGGGGCAGGGCTGGGACTGCGGCTAGGTCCAGGGCTGGGGCTGGAGCTGGGCCTGGGGCAGGGCTGGGCCCGAGGCTGGGGGCAGGGATGGGGATGGGGCTGGGGCTGGGGCAGGGCTGGGGCCGGGGCTGGAACCAAGGTTTGGGCAGGGCTAGGGCTGGGGCTGGGGCCGTGCCTGGGGCTGGGGCTGGAGCAGCGTTGGTGCTGGGCTGTGGCTGGGGCTGGGGACAGGGCTGGGGCTGGGCTGGGGCTGGGGCTGGGACTGGGGCAGGGAAGGGGCTGGGGCTGGGCTGGGGCTGGGGCCGGGGCTGTGCTCGGGGCTGGGGCTGGGCTGTGGCTGGGGCTGGGCTGGGCTAGGGCTGGGGCTCGGTAGGGCTGGGGCAGGGCTGGGGTTGGGCTGAGGGCAGGGTTAGGCTAGGGGTGGGGCTGGGACAGGGCTGAGGCTGGGCTGAGGGCAGGGCTATGCTAGGGTTGGGGCTGGGGCTGGGCTAAGGGCAGGGCTGGGTAGGGCTGTGGCTGTGCAGGGCTGGGCTAGGGCTGGGCTGGGGCCGGGGATGGGGGCCATGGGTGGGGCTGGGCTGGGGTCTGGGCTGGGCCTGGGGCAGGGCTGGGCCCGAGGCTGGGGTCCAGGGCTGGGGCTGGGCGGTGGCTGGGGCTGGGCTGGGGCTGGGTTTGGGCTGGGGCTGGGTCCAGGGCAGGGGCTGGGCTGGGGCTGGGGCTGGGCTGGTGCAGGGCAGGGGCTGGGGCTGGGGCTGGGCTGGGGCTGGGGCCGGATCTGGGGCGGGGCTGTGGTCGGGGCTGGGGCTGGGCTGTGGCTGGGGCTGGGTTGGGTTAGGGCTGGGGCTGGGCCGGGGCAGGACTGGGGCTGTGGCTGGGGCTGGGGCAGGGGCCGAGGCTGGGAACAGGGCTGAGGCTGGGCTGGGCCTGGGGATGGACTGGGTCCAGGGCAGGGGCTGGGCTAAGGGCAGGGCTGGGTTAGGGCTGTGGCTGTGCAGGGCTGGGGCCAGGGCTGGGGCTGGGGCTGGGGCTGGGCGCAGGGCTAGGCTAGGGGTGGGGATGGGGCAGGGCTGGGGCTGTGCTGAGGGCAGGGCTATGCTAGGGGTGGCTCTGGGGCAGGGCTGTGGCCGGGGCTGAGGCTGGGCTGGGGCTGAAGCTGGACTGGGTCCAGGGCAGGGGCTGGGCTGGGGCTGGGGCTGGGCCGGGGCAGGACTGGGGCTGGGGCTGGAGCTGGGGCTGGGTTATGGCTGGGGCTGGGTTATGGCTGGGGCTGGGTCCAGGGCAGGGGCTGGGGCTGGGGCTGGGCTGGGGCTGGGGCCGGGGCTGGGGCGGGGCTGGGGATGGGAATGGACTGGGTCCAGGGCAGGGGCTGGGCTGGGGCTGGGGCTGGGCCGGGGCAGGACTGGGGCTGGGGCTGGGGCTGGGGCGGGGGCCGGGACTGGGGGACAGGGCTGGGGCAGGGGCTGGGGCCGGGCTGGGGCCGGGGCTGAGGCTGGGCTAGGGTCTGGGCTGGGCCCGGGACAGGCCTGGGCCCGAGGCTGGGGCAGGGCTGGGGCTGGGCTAAGGGCAGGGCTGGGTTAGGGCTGTGGCTGTGCAGGGCTGGGGCCAGGGCTGGGGCTGGGGCTGGGGCTGGGCGCAGGGCTAGGCTAGGGGTGGGGATGGGGCAGGGCTGGGGCTGTGCTGAGGGCAGGGCTATGCTAGGGGTGGCTCTGGGGCAGGGCTGTGGCCGGGGCTGAGGCTGGGCTGGGGCTGAAGCTGGACTGGGTCCAGGGCAGGGGCTGGGCTGGGGCTGGGGCTGGGCCGGGGCAGGACTGGGGCTGGGGCTGGGGCTGGGGCTGGGTTATGGCTGGGGCTGGGTCCAGGGCAGGGGCTGGGGCTGGGGCTGGGCTGGGGCTGGGGCCGGGGCTGGGGTGGGGCTGTGGTCGGGGCTGGGGCTGGGCTGTGGCTGGGGCTGGGTTGGGTTAGGGCTGGGGTTGGGCCAGGGCAGGACTGGGGCTGTGGCTGGGGCTGGGGCAGGGTCCGGGGCTGGGGACAGGGCTGGGGCTGGGCTGAGGGCAGGGCTATGCTAGGGGTGGTGCTGTGGCAGGGCTGGGGCCGGGGCTGAGGCTGGGCTGGGGCTGGGGCTGGACTGGGTCCAGGGCAGGGGCTGGGCTGGGGCTGGGGCAGGGCAGGGGCTGCGGCTGGGCTGTGGCCGGGGCTGGAGCAGGTTTAGGGCTGGGCTGGGACCGGGGACTGGGCTGGAGGCTGGGGCCGGGCTCGGGCTGGGCTAGGGGAAGGATGGGGATGGGGATGGGGCTGGGCTGGGCTGGGGGCAGGGCAGGGCAGGGGCTGGGGCTGGGGCCGTGCCTGGGGCTGGGGCTGGGGCAGGGTTGGGGCTGGGCTGTGGCTGGGGTTGTGGCTGGGCTCGGGCAGGGCTGAGGCTGGGCTGGGGCTGGGTCCAGGGCTGGGGCTGGGGCTGGGGCAGGCCTGGGGCTGGGGCTGGGCTGGGGCCGAGGGTGAGGCTGGGGCTGGGGCTGGGGCTGCGGGCATGGCTGGTGTAGGGCTGGGGCTGGGGCAGGGGCCGGGGATGGGGACAGGGCTGGGGCGCGAGCTGGTGTAGGGCTGGGGCCGGTCTGGGGCTGGGTTCGGTGCAGGGCTGGGGCAGGGCAGGGGCTGGGGCTGGGGGCAAGGATGGGGCTGGGGCTGGGGGCAAGGATGAGGATGGGGCTGGGCTGAGCTGGGGGCAGGGATTGGGATTGGGCTAGGGCTGGGCTGGGGGCAGGGATGGGGCTGGGGCTGGGGGCAAGGAAGGGGATGGGGCTGGGCTGAGCTGGGGGCAGGGATGGGGATTGGGCTAGGGCTGGGCTGGGCTAGGGCTGGGGCTGGGCTGGGGCCGAGCGTGGGGCTGGGGCTGGGGCTGGGGCTGGGCGCAGGTCTGGGCTAGGGCTGGGGCTGGGGCAGGGCTGGGGCTGGGCTGAGGGCAGGGCTAGGCTAGGGGTGGGGCTGGGGCAGGGCTGGGGCCAGGGCTGAGGCTGGGCTGGGGCTGGGGCTGGGCCGGGGCAGGACTGGGGCTGTGGCTGGGGCTGGGGCAGGGGCCGGGGCTGGGGACAGGGCTGGGGCAGGGCGGGGGCCGTGCTGGGGCTGGGTTCGGTGCAGGGCTGGGTCTGGGGGGAGGGATGGGGCTGAGTCTGGGTTGGGGGCTGGGCCAAGGATGGGGCCGGGGCTGGGGCTGGGGTTGGGCTAGGGGCTGGAGGCTGGTCTGGGTCTGAGGCAGGGCTGGGGCAGGGCAGGGGCTGCGGCAGGGCTGGGGCCGGGGCTGAGGCTGGGCTAGGGTCTGGGCTGGGCCTGGGACAGGGCTGGGCCCGAGGCTGGGGCAGGGCTGGGGCTGGGCTAAGGGCAGGGCTGGGTTAGGGCTGTGGCTGTGCAGGGCTGGGCTAGGGCTGGGCTGGGGCCGGGGATGGGGCCATGGGTGGGGCTGGGCTGGGGTCTGGGCTGAGCCTGGGGCAGGGCAGGGCCCGAGGCTGGAGTCCAGGGCTGGGGCTGGGCGGTGGCTGGGGCTGAGCTGGGGCTAGGTTAGGGCTGGGGCTGGGTCCAGGGCAGGGGCTGGGCTAGGGCTGGGGCTGGGTCCAGGGCAGGGGCTAGTGCTGGGGCGGGGCTGCGGCAGGGCTGGGGCTGGGGCTGGGGCCAAGGCTGGGGCAGGGCTGGGGCTGGAGCAGGTTTAGGGCTGGGCTGCGACCGGGACTGGGCTGGGGTAGGGCTGGGGCAGGGCTGGGGCTGGGGCTGGAGGCTGGGGCCGGGCTGGGACTGGGCTAGGGGAAGGATGGGGATGGGTCTGGGCTGGGCTGGGGGCAGGGCTGGGGCTGGGGCTGGGGCTTGGGCGGGGGTGTTGCAGGAGCCAGGGCTGGGGCAGGGCTGGGGCTGTGCCTGGGGCTGGGGCAGGGTTGGGGCTGGGCTGTGGCTGGGGCTGGGGTCAGGGGCACGGGCCGCGGCTGGGGCAGGGCTGGGGCCGGGCTGGGGCTGGGGCTGGGGCTGGGCTGGGGCAGGGCTGGGGCTGGTCTGGGGCCGAGGGTGGGGCTGGGGCTGGGGCTGAGTGCAGGGCTGGGCCTGGGCCAGGACTGGGGTTTGGGGCTGGGATGGGGCAGGACTGGGTCTGGGGCAGGGGCCGGGGCTGGGGACAGGGCTAGGGCCAGAGCTGGGGCAGGGATGGGGCTGGGCTGGGGCTGGGTTCGGGGCAGGGCTGGGCTGTGGCTTGGGCTGGGCTGGGGCAGGGAGGGGGCTGGAGCTGGGCTGGGGCTAGGGCTGGGGCTGGGGGCAGGGCTGGGGCTGGGGCTGGGGCTTGGGCGGGGGTGTTGCAGGAGCCAGGGCTGGGGCAGGGCTGGGGCTGTGCCTGGGGCTGGGGCAGGGTTGGGGCTGGGCTGTGGCTGGGGCTGGGGGTCAGGGGCACGGGCCGCGGCTGGGGCAGGGCTGGGGCCGGGCTGGGGCTGGGGCTGGGGCTGGGCTGGGGCAGGGCTGGGGCTGGTCTGGGGCCGAGGGTGGGGCTGGGGCTGGGGCTGAGTGCAGGGCTGGGCCTGGGCCAGGACTGGGGTTTGGGGCTGGGATGGGGCAGGACTGGGGCTGGGGCAGGGGCCGGGGCTGGGGACAGGGCTAGGGCCAGAGCTGGGGCAGGGATGGGGCTGGGCTGGGGCTGGGTTCGGGGCAGGGCTGGGCTGTGGCTTGGGCTGGGCTGGGGCAGGGAGGGGGCTGGAGCTGGGCTGGGGCTAGGGCTGGGGCTGGGTCCAGGGCTGGGGCTGGGCTGTGGCTTGGCCTGGGCTAGGGCAGGGCTGGGGCTGGGGCTGGGGCTAGGCTGGGGCTGGGGCTGGGTCCAGAGCTGGGGCTGGGCTGTGGCTGTAGCTGTGGCTGGGCTGTGGCAGGGCTGAGGCTGGGCTGGGGCTGGGTCCAGGGCTGGGGCTGGGGCTGGGGCTGGGGCAGGCCTGGGGCTGTGGCTGGGCTGGGGCCGAGGGTGAGGCTGGGGCTGGGGCTGGTTCTGCAGTCAGGGCTGGGCTAGGGCTGGGGCTAGGGAAGGGGCCGGGGATGGGGACAGGGCTGGGGCCCAAGCTGGTGTAGGGCTGGGGGCCGTTCTGGGGCTGGGTTCGGTGCAGGGCTGGGGCAGGGCGTGGGCTGGCTGAGGGCTGGGCTAGGGCTGGGCAGGGGGAAGGGATGGGGCTGGGGCTGGGGGCAAGGATGGGGCTAGGGCTGGGGGCAAGGATGGGGATGGGGCTGGGCTGAGCTGGGGGCAGGGATGGGGATTGGGTTAGGGCTGGGCTGTGGGCAAGGATGGGGATGGGGCTGGGGGCAAGGATGTGGATGGGGCTGGGCTGAGCTGGGGGCACGGATGGGGATTGGGCTAGGGCTGGGCTGGGCTAGGGCTGGTGCTGGTCTGGGGCCGGGGCTAGGGCAGGACTAGGCTGGAGGCTGGGCCTTGGGCTGGGGCTGGGCTGGGGCTGGGGCTGGAACCAAGTCTATGGCTGGGCTGGGGATGGGGCTGGGGCCGGAGCTGGGGCAGGACTGGGGCTGGGGAAGGGCTGGGGCCGGGGCTGGGGCTGCGTCTCGGGCAGGGCTGGGGCTGGGTTCGGTGCAGGGCTGGGGCAGGGCGGGGACTGGCTGAGGGCTGGGCTAGGACTGGGCTGGGGGCAGGGATTGGGCTGGGGCTGGGGGCAAGGATGGGGATGGGGCTGGGCTGAGCTGGGGACAGGGATGGGGCTGGGGCTGGGGCCGTGCCTGGGGCTGGGGCTGGGGCAGGGTTGGGGCTGGGCTGTGGCTGGGGTTGTGGCTGGGCTCGGGCAGGGCTGAGGCTGGGCTGGGGCTGGGTCCAGGGCTGGGGCTGGGGCTGGGCTGGGGCCGAGGGTGAGGCTGGGGCTGGGGCTGGGGCTGCGGGCATGGCTGGTGTAGGGCTGGGGCTGGGGCAGGGGCCGGGGATGGGGACAGGGCTGGGGCGGCGAGCTGGTGTAGGGCTGGGGCCGGTCTGGGGCTGGGTTCGGTGCAGGGCTGGGGCAGGGCAGGGGCTGGGGCTGGGGGCAAGGATGGGGATGGGGCTGGGGGCAAGGATGAGGATGGGGCTGGGCTGAGCTGGGGGCAGGGATTGGGATTGGGCTAGGGCTGGGCTGGGGGCAGGGATGGGGCTGGGGCTGGGGGCAAGGAAGGGGATGGGGCTGGGCTGAGCTGGGGGCAGGGATGGGGATTGGGCTAGGGCTGGGCTGGGCTAGGGCTGGGGCTGGGCTGGGGCCGAGGGTGGGGCTGGGGCTGGGCTGAGGGCAGGGCTAGGCTAGGGGTGGGGCTGGGGCATGGCTGGGGCTGGGCTGAGGGCAGGGCTATGCTAGGGGTGGGGCTGGGGCAGGGCTGGGGCCAGGGCTGAGGCTGGGCTGGGGCTGGGGCCGGGCCGGGGCAGGACTGGGGCTGTGGCTGGGGCTGGGGCAGGGGCCGGGGCTGGGGAGAAGGCTGGGGCAGGGCTGGGGCCGTGCTGGGGCTGGGTTCGGTGCAGGGCTGGGTCTGGGGGCAGGGATGGGGCTGAGTCTGGGTTGGGGGCTGGGCCAAGGATGGGGCCAGGGCTGGGGCTGGGGTTGGGCTAGGGGCTGGAGGCTGGTCTGGGTCTGAGGCAGGGCTGGGGCAGGGCAGGGGCTGCGGCAGGGCTGGGGCCGGGGATGGGGCCATGGGTGGGGCTGGGCTGGGGCTGGGGCTGGGTCCAGGGCTGGGGCTGCGGCTGGGTCCAGGGCTGGGGCTGGGCTGGGGCAGGGCTGGGGCTGGGGCTGGGTCCAGGGCTGGGGCTGGGCTGGGGCAGAGCTGGAGCTGGGGCTGGGCTGGGGCCGAGGGAGGGGCTGGTCTGGGAGTGGGGCTGGGCAGGGGCCGGGGCTGGGACCGGGGCTGGGGCAGGACTGAGGCTGGGACAGGGCTATGGCCGGGGCTGGGGTCGGGGCTAGGAGCAGGGCTGGGACTGAGGTTGGGGCCGGGGCTGGGGCTGGGGCTGGGCTGGGGCCGAGGGTGGGGCTGGGGCTGGGGCTGGGGCTGAGGGCAGGGCTGGGCTGAGGCCGAGGGTGGGGCTGGGGCTGGGGCTGGGCTGGGGCAGGGGCTGGGGCTGGGCTGGGACCAGGACTGGGCTAAGCTGGGGCTGGGGCTGGGCTGGGGCAGGGCTGGGGCTGGGGCTGGGCTGGGCTAGGGCTGGGCTGGGCTGGGGCCGAGGGTGGGGCTGGGGCTGGGGCTGGGCTGGGGCCTGAGGGTAGGGCTGGGCTAGGGCTGGGGCAGGGCTGGGGCTGGGCTGGGACCAGGACTGGGCTGGGGCGGGGACTGGGGCAAGGCTGGGGCTGGGGCTGGGCTGGGGCAGGACTGGCCTGGGGCAGGGACTGGGGTAGGGCTGGTGCTGGGTCTGGGGCCGGGCTAGGGCAGGACTAGGCTGGAGGCTGGGCCTTGGGCTGGGGCTGGGCTGGGGCTGGGGCTGGAACCAAGTCTATGGCTGGGCTGGGGATGGGGCTGGGGCCGGAGCTGGGGCAGGACTGGGGCTGGGGAAGGGCTGGGGCCGGGGCTGGGGCTGCGTCTCGGGCAGGGCTGGGGCTGGGTTCGGTGCAGGGCTGGGGCAGGGCGGGGACTGGCTGAGGGCTGGGCTAGGACTGGGCTGGGGGGCAGGGATTGGGCTGGGGCTGGGGCAAGGATGGGGATGGGGCTGGGCTGAGCTGGGGGCAGGGATGGGGCTGGGGCTGGGGCCGTGCCTGGGGCTGGGGCTGGGGCAGGGTTGGGGCTGGGCTGTGGCTGGGGTTGTGGCTGGGCTCGGGCAGGGCTGAGGCTGGGCTGGGGCTGGGTCCAGGGCTGGGGCTGGGGCTGGGCTGGGGCCGAGGGTGAGGCTGGGGCTGGGGTTGGGGCTGCGGGCATGGCTGGTGTAGGGCTGGGGCTGGGGCAGGGGCCGGGGATGGGGACAGGGCTGGGGCGCGAGCTGGTGTAGGGCTGGGGCCGGTCTGGGGCTGGGTTCGGTGCAGGGCTGGGGCAGGGCAGGGGCTGGGGCTGGGGGCAAGGATGGGGATGGGGCTGGGGGCAAGGATGAGGATGGGGCTGGGCCTGAGCTGGGGGCAGGGATTGGGATTGGGCTAGGGCTGGGCTGGGGGCAGGGATGGGGCTGGGGCTGGGGCAAGGAAGGGGATGGGGCTGGGCTGAGCTGGGGGCAGGGATGGGGATTGGGCTAGGGCTGGGCTGGGCTAGGGCTGGGGCTGGGCTGGGGCGAGGGTGGGGCTGGGGCTGGGCTGAGGGCAGGGCTAGGCTAGGGGTGGGGCTGGGGCATGGCTGGGGCTGGGCTGAGGGCAGGGCTATGCTAGGGGTGGGGCTGGGGCAGGGCTGGGGCCAGGGCTGAGGCTGGCTGGGCTGGGGCCGGGCCGGGGCAGGACTGGGGCTGTGGCTGGGGCTGGGGCAGGGGCCGGGGCTGGGGAGAAGGCTGGGGCAGGGCTGGGGCCGTGCTGGGGCTGGGTTCGGTGCAGGGCTGGGTCTGGGGGCAGGGATGGGGCTGAGTCTGGGTTGGGGGCTGGGCCAAGGATGGGGCCAGGGCTGGGGCTGGGGTTGGGCTAGGGGCTGGAGGCTGGTCTGGGTCTGAGGCAGGGCTGGGGCAGGGCAGGGGCTGCGGCAGGGCTGGGGCCGGGGATGGGGCCATGGGTGGGGCTGGGCTGGGGCTGGGGCTGGGTCCAGGGCTGGGGCTGCGGCTGGGTCCAGGGCTGGGGCTGGGCTGGGGCAGGGCTGGGGCTGGGGCTGGGTCCAGGGCTGGGGCTGGGCTGGGGCAGAGCTGGAGCTGGGGCTGGGCTGGGGCAGAGCTGGAGCTGGGGCTGGGCTGGGGCAGAGCTGGAGCTGGGGCTGGGCTGGGGCCGAGGGAGGGGCTGGTCTGGGAGTGGGGCTGGGCAGGGGCCGGGGCTGGGACCGGGGCTGGGGCAGGACTGAGGCTGGGACAGGGCTATGGCCGGGGCTGGGGTCGGGGCTAGGAGCAGGGCTGGGACTGAGGTTGGGGCCGGGGCTGGGGCTGGGGCTGGGCTGGGGCCGAGGGTGGGGCTGGGGCTGGGGCTGGGGCTGAGGGCAGGGCTGGGCTGAGGCCGAGGGTGGGGCTGGGGCTGGGGCTGGGCTGGGGCAGGGCTGGGGCTGGGCTGGGACCAGGACTGGGCTAAGCTGGGGCTGGGGCTGGGCTGGGGCAGGGCTGGGGCTGGGCTGGGCTGGGCTAGGGCTGGGGCTGGGCTGGGGCCGAGGGTGGGGCTGGGGCTGGGGCTGGGGCTGGGGCCTGAGGGTAGGGCTGGGCTAGGGCTGGGGCAGGGCTGGGGCTGGGCTGGGACCAGGACTGGGCTGGGGCGGGGACTGGGGCAAGGCTGGGGCTGGGGCTGGGCTGGGGCAGGACTGGCCTGGGGCAGGGACTGGGGTAGGGCTGGTGCTGGGTCTGGGGCCGGGGCTAGGGCAGGACTAGGCTGGAGGCTGGGCCTTGGGCTGGGGCTGGGCTGGGGCTGGGGCTGGAACCAAGTCTATGGCTGGGCTGGGGATGGGGCTGGGGCCGGAGCTGGGGCAGGACTGGGGCTGGGGAAGGGCTGGGGCCGGGGCTGGGCTGCGTCTCGGGCAGGGCTGGGGCTGGGTTCGGTGCAGGGCTGGGGCAGGGCGGGGACTGGCTGAGGGCTGGGCTAGGACTGGGCTGGGGGCAGGGATGGGCTGGGGCTGGGGGCAAGGATGGGGATGGGGCTGGGCTGAGCTGGGGGCAGGGATGGGGCTGGGGCTGGGGCCGTGCCTGGGGCTGGGGCTGGGGCAGGGTTGGGGCTGGGCTGTGGCTGGGGTTGTGGCTGGGCTCGGGCAGGGCTGAGGCTGGGCTGGGGCTGGGTCCAGGGCTGGGGCTGGGCTGGGCTGGGGCCGAGGGTGAGGCTGGGGCTGGGGCTGGGGCTGCGGGCATGGCTGGTGTAGGGCTGGGGCTGGGGCAGGGGCCGGGGATGGGGACAGGGCTGGGGCGCGAGCTGGTGTAGGGCTGGGGCCCGGTCTGGGGCTGGGTTCGGTGCAGGGCTGGGGCAGGGCAGGGGGCTGGGGCTGGGGGCAAGGATGGGGCTGGGGCTGGGGGCAAGGATGAGGATGGGGCTGGGCTGAGCTGGGGGGCAGGGATTGGGATTGGGCTAGGGCTGGGCTGGGGGCAGGGATGGGGCTGGGGCTGGGGGCAAGGAAGGGGATGGGGCTGGGCTGAGCTGGGGGCAGGGATGGGATTGGGCTAGGGCTGGGCTGGGCTAGGGCTGGGGCTGGGCTGGGGCCGAGGGTGGGGGCTGGGGCTGGGCTGAGGGCAGGGCTAGGCTAGGGGTGGGGCTGGGGCATGGCTGGGGCTGGGCTGAGGGCAGGGCTAGGCTAGGGGTGGGGCTGGGGCAGGGCTGGGGCCAGGGCTGAGGCTGGGCTGGGGCTGGGGCTGGGCCGGGGCAGGACTGGGGCTGTGGCTGTGGCTGGGGCAGGGGCCTGGGCTGGGGACAGGGCTGGGGCAGGGCTGGGGCCGTGCTGGGGCTGGGTTCGGTGCAGGGCTGGGTCTGGGGGCAGGGATGGGGCTGAGTCTGGGTTGGGGGCTGGGCCAAGGATGGGGCCAGGGCTGGGGCTGGGGTTGGGCTAGGGGCTGGAGGCTGGTCTGGGTCTGAGGCAGGGCTGGGGCAGGGCAGGGGCTGCGGCAGGGCTGGGGCCGGGGCTGAGGCTGGGCTAGGGTCTGGGCTGGCCTGGGACAGGGCTGGGCCCGAGGCTGGGGCAGGGCTGGGGCTGGGCTAAGGGCAGGGCTGGGTTAGGGCTGTGGCTGTGCAGGGCTGGGCTAGGGCTGGGCTGGGGCCGGGGATGGGGCCATGGGTGGGGCTGGGCTGGGGTATGGGCTCAGCCTGGGGCAGGGCAGGGCCCGAGGCTGGAGTCCAGGGCTGGGGCTGGGCGGTGGCTGGGGCTGAGCTGGGGCTGGGTTAGGGCTGGGGCTGGGTCCAGGGCAGGGGCTGGGCTAGGGCTGGGGCTGGGTCCAGGGCAGGGGCTAGTGCTGGGGCGGGGCTGGGGCAGGGCTGGGGCTGGGGCTGGGGCTGGGCTGGGGCTGGGGCTGGGCCGGGGTAGGACTGGGGGCTGTGGCTGGGGCTGGGGCTGGGGCAGGGGCCGGGCTGGGGACAGGGCTGGGGCAGGGCTGGGGCCGTGCTGGGGCTGGGTTCGGTGCAGGGCTGGGTCTGGGGGCAGGGATGGGGCTGAGTCTGGGTTGGGGGCTGGGCCAAGGATGGGGCCAGGGCTGGGGCTGGGGTTGGGCTAGGGGCTGCAGGCTGGTCTGGGTCTGAGGCAGGGCTGGGGCAGGGCAGGGGCTGCGGCAGGGCTGGGGCCGGGGCTGAGGCTGGGCTAGGGTCTGGGCTGGGCCTGGGACAGGGCTGGGCCCGAGGCTGGGGCAGGGCTGGGGCTGGGCTAAGGGCAGGGTTGGGTTAGGGCTGTGGCTGTGCAGGGCTGGGCTAGGGCTGGGCTGGGGCCGGGGATGGGGCCATGGGTGGGGCTGGGCTGGGGTATGGGTCGAGCCTGGGGCAGGGCAGGGCCCGAGGCTGGAGTCCAGGGCTGGGGGCTGGGCGGTGGCTGGGGCTGAGCTGGGGCTGGGTTAGGGCTGGGGCTGGGTCCAGGGCAGGGGCTAGTGCTGGGGCGGGGCTGCGGCAGGGCTGGGGCTGGGGCTGGGGCCAAGGCTGGGGCAGGGCTGGGGCTGGAGCAGGTTTAGGGCTGGGCTGCGACCGGGACCTGGGCTGGGGTAGGGCTGGGGCAGGGCTGGGGCTGGGGCTGGAGGCTGGGGCCGGGCTGGGACTGGGCTAGGGGAAGGATGGGGATGGGTCTGGGCTGGGCTGGGGGCAGGGCTGGGGCTGGGGCTGGGGCTTGGGCGGGGGTGTTGCAGGAGCCAGGGCTGGGGCAGGGCTGGGGCTGTGCCTGGGGCTGGGGCAGGGTTGGGGCTGGGCTGTGGCTGGGGCTGGGGTCAGGGGCACGGGCCGTGGCTGGGGCAGGGCTGGGGCCGGGCTGGGGCTGGGGCTGGGGCTGGGCTGGGGCAGGGCTGGGGCTGGTCTGGGGCCGAGGGTGGGGCTGGGGCTGGGGCTGAGTGCAGGGCTGGGCCTGGGCCAGGACTGGGGTTTGGGGCTGGGATGGGGCAGGACTGGGGCTGGGGCAGGGGCCGGGGCTGGGGACAGGGCTAGGGCCAGAGCTGGGGCAGGGATGGGGCTGGGCTGGGGCTGGGTTCGGGGCAGGGCTGGGCTGTGGCTTGGGCTGGGCTGGGGCAGGGAGGGGGCTGGAGCTGGGCTGGGGCTAGGGCTGGGGCTGGGGGCAGGGCTGGGGCTGGGGCTGGGGCTTGGGCGGGGGTGTTGCAGGAGCCAGGGCTGGGGCAGGGCTGGGGCTGTGCCTGGGGCTGGGGCAGGGTTGGGGCTGGGCTGTGGCTGGGGCTGGGGTCAGGGGCACGGGCCGCGGCTGGGGCAGGGCTGGGGCCGGGCTGGGGCTGGGGCTGGGGCTGGGCTGGGGCAGGGCTGGGGCTGGTCTGGGGCCGAGGGTGGGGCTGGGGCTGGGGCTGAGTGCAGGGCTGGGCCTGGGCCAGGACTGGGGTTTGGGGCTGGGATGGGGCAGGACTGGGGCTGGGGCAGGGGCCGGGGCTGGGGACAGGGCTAGGGCCAGAGCTGGGGCAGGGATGGGGCTGGGCTGGGGCTGGGTTCGGGGCAGGGCTGGGCTGTGGCTTGGGCTGGGCTGGGGCAGGGAGGGGGCTGGAGCTGGGCTGGGGCTAGGGCTGGGGCTGGGTCCAGGGCTGGGGCTGGGCTGTGGCTTGGCCTGGGCTAGGGCAGGGCTGGGGCTGGGGCTGGGGCTAGGCTGGGGCTGGGGCTGGGTCCAGAGCTGGGGCTGGGCTGTGGCTGTAGCTGTGGCTGGGCTGTGGCAGGGCTGAGGCTGGGCTGGGGCTGGGTCCAGGGCTGGGGCTGGGGACTGGGGCTGGGGCAGGCCTGGGGCTGTGGCTGGGCTGGGGCCGAGGGGTGAGGCTGGGGCTGGGGCGGGTTCTGCAGTCAGGGCTGGGCTAGGGCTGGGGCTAGGGAAGGGGCCGGGGATGGGGACAGGGCTGGGGCCCAAGCTGGTGTAGGGCTGGGGCGGTCTGGGGCTGGGTTCGGTGCAGGGCTGGGGCAGGGCGTGGGCTGGCTGAGGGCTGGGCTAGGGCTGGGCAGGGGGAAGGGGATGGGGCTGGGGCTGGGGGCAAGGATGGGGCTAGGGCTGGGGGCAAGGATGGAAATGGGGCTGGGCTGAGCTGGGGGCAGGATGGGGATTGGGTTAGGGCTGGGCTGTGGGCAAGGATGGGGATGGGGCTGGGGGCAAGGATGTGGATGGGGCTGGGCTGAGCTGGGGGGCACGGATGGGGATTGGGCTAGGGCTGGGCTGGGCTAGGGCTGGTGCTGGGTCTGGGGCCGGGGCTAGGGCAGGACTAGGCTGGAGGCTGGGCCTTGGGCTGGGGCTGGGCTGGGGCTGGGGCTGGAACCAAGGTCTATGGCTGGGCTGGGGATGGGGCTGGGGCCGGAGCTGGGGCAGGACTGGGGCTGGGGAAGGGCTGGGCCGGGGCTGGGGCTGCGTCTCGGGCAGGGCTGGGGCTGGGTTCGGTGCAGGGCTGGGGCAGGGCGGGGACTGGCTGAGGGCTGGGCTAGGACTGGGGCTGGGGGGCAGGGATTGGGCTGGGGCTGGGGGCAAGGATGGGGATGGGGCTGGGCTGAGCTGGGGACAGGGATGGGGCTGGGGCTGGGGCCGTGCCTGGGGCTGGGGCTGGGGCAGGGTTGGGGCTGGGCTGTGGCTGGGGTTGTGGCTGGGCTCGGGCAGGGCTGAGGCTGGGCTGGGGCTGGGTCCAGGGCTGGGGCTGGGGCTGGGCTGGGGCCGAGGGTGAGGCTGGGGCTGGGGCTGCGGGCATGGCTGGTGTAGGGCTGGGGCTGGGGCAGGGGCCGGGGATGGGGACAGGGCTGGGGCGCGAGCTGGTGTAGGGCTGGGGCCGGTCTGGGGCTGGGTTCGGTGCAGGGCTGGGGCAGGGCAGGGGCTGGGGCTGGGGGCAAGGATGGGGATGGGGCTGGGGGCAAGGATGAGGATGGGGCTGGGCTGAGCTGGGGGCAGGGATTGGGATTGGGCTAGGGCTGGGCTGGGGGCAGGGATGGGGCTGGGCCTGGGGGCAAGGAAGGGGATGGGGCTGGGCTGAGCTGGGGGCAGGGATGGGGATTGGGCTAGGGCTGGGCTGGGCTAGGGCTGGGGCTGGGCTGGGGCCGAGGGTGGGGCTGGGGCTGGGCTGAGGGCAGGGCTAGGCTAGGGGTGGGGCTGGGGCATGGCTGGGGCTGGGCTGAGGGCAGGGCTATGCTAGGGGTGGGGCTGGGGCAGCAGGCTGAGGCTGGGCTGGGGCTGGGGCTGGGCCGGGGCAGGACTGGGGCTGTGGCTGGGGCTGGGGGCAGGGGGCCGGGGCTGGGGAGAAGGCTGGGGCAGGGCTGGGGCCGTGCTGGGGCTGGGTTCGGTGCAGGGCTGGGTCTGGGGGCAGGGATGGGGCTGAGTCTGGGTTGGGGGCTGGGCCAAGGATGGGGCCAGGGCTGGGGCTGGGGTTGGGCTAGGGGCTGGAGGCTGGTCTGGGTCTGAGGCAGGGCTGGGGCAGGGCAGGGGCTGCGGCAGGGCTGGGGCCGGGGATGGGGCCATGGGTGGGGCTGGGCTGGGGCTGGGGCTGGGTCCAGGGCTGGGGCTGCGGCTGGGTCCAGGGCTGGGGCTGGGCTGGGGCAGGGCTGGGGCTGGGGCTGGGTCCAGGGCTGGGGCTGGGCTGGGGCAGAGCTGGAGCTGGGGCTGGGCTGGGGCCGAGGGAGGGGCTGGTCTGGGAGTGGGGCTGGGCAGGGGCCGGGGCTGGGACCGGGGCTGGGGCAGGACTGAGGCTGGGGACAGGGGCTATGGCCGGGGCTGGGGTCGGGGCTAGGAGCAGGGCTGGGACTGAGGTTGGGGCCGGGGCTGGGGCTGGGGCTGGGCTGGGGCCGAGGGTGGGGCTGGGGCTGGGGCTGGGGCTGAGGGCAGGGCTGGGCTGAGGCCGAGGGTGGGGCTGGGGCTGGGCTGGGGCAGGGCTGGGGCTGGGCTGGGACCAGGACTGGGCTAAGCTGGGGCTGGGGCTGGGCTGGGGCAGGGCTGGGGCTGGGGCTGGGCTGGGGCTGGGGCTGGGCTGGGCTAGGGCTGGGGGCTGGGCTGGGGGCCGAGGGTGGGGCTGGGGCTGGGGCTGGGGCTGGGGCCTGAGGGTAGGGCTGGGCTAGGGCTGGGGCAGGGCTGGGGCTGGGCTGGGACCAGGACTGGGCTGGGGCGGGGACTGGGGCAAGGCTGGGGCTGGGGCTGGGCTGGGGCAGGACTGGCCTGGGGCAGGGACTGGGGTAGGGCTGGTGCTGGGTCTGGGGCCGGGGGCTAGGGCAGGACTAGGCTGGAGGCTGGGCCTTGGGCTGGGGCTGGGCTGGGGCTGGGGCTGGAACCAAGTCTATGGCTGGGCTGGGGATGGGGGCTGGGGCCGGAGCTGGGGCAGGACTGGGGCTGGGGAAGGGCTGGGGCCGGGGCTGGGGCTGCGTCTCGGGCAGGGCTGGGGCTGGGTTCGGTGCAGGGCTGGGGCAGGGCGGGGGACTGGCTGAGGGCTGGGCTAGGACTGGGCTGGGGGCAGGGATTGGGCTGGGGCTGGGGGCAAGGATGGGGATGGGGCTGGGCTGAGCTGGGGGCAGGGATGGGGCTGGGGCTGGGGCCGTGCCTGGGGCTGGGGCTGGGGTAGGGTTGGGGCTGGGCTGTGGCTGGGGTTGTGGCTGGGCTCGGGCAGGGCTGAGGCTGGGCTGGGGCTGGGTCCAGGGCTGGGGCTGGGGCTGGGCTGGGGCCGAGGGTGAGGCTGGGGCTGGGGCTGGGGCTGCGGGCATGGCTGGTGTAGGGCTGGGGCTGGGGCAGGGGCCGGGGATGGGGACAGGGCTGGGGGCGCGAGCTGGTGTAGGGCTGGGGCCGGTCTGGGGCTGGGTTCGGTGCAGGGCTGGGGCAGGGCAGGGGCTGGGGCTGGGGGCAAGGATGGGGCTGGGGCTGGGGGCAAGGATGAGGATGGGGCTGGGCTGAGCTGGGGGCAGGGCTAGGCTAGGGGTGGGGCTGGGGCATGGCTGGGGCTGGGCTGAGGGCAGGGCTATGCTAGGGGAGGGGCTGGGGCAGGGCTGGGGCCAGGGCTGAGGCTGGGCTGGGGCTGGGGCTGGGCCGGGGCAGGACTGGGGCTGTGGCTGTGGCTGGGGCAGGGGCCTGGGCTGGGGACAGGGCTGGGGCAGGGCTGGGGCCGTGCTGGGGCTGGGTTCGGTGCAGGGCTGGGTCTGGGGGCAGGGATGGGGCTGAGTCTGGGTTGGGGGCTGGGCCAAGGATGGGGCCAGGGCTGGGGCTGGGGTTGGGCTAGGGGCTGGAGGGCTGGTCTGGGTCTGAGGCAGGGCTGGGGCAGGGCAGGGGCTGCGGCAGGGCTGGGGCCGGGGCTGAGGCTGGGCTAGGGTCTGGGCTGGGCCTGGGACAGGGCTGGGCCCGAGGCTGGGGCAGGGCTGGGGCTGGGCTAAGGGCAGGGCTGGGTAGGGCTGTGGCTGTGCAGGGCTGGGCTAGGGCTGGGCTGGGGCCGGGGATGGGGCCATGGGTGGGGCTGGGCTGGGGTATGGGCTCAGCCTGGGGCAGGGCAGGGCCCGAGGCTGGAGTCCAGGGCTGGGGCTGGGCGGTGGCTGGGGCTGAGCTGGGGCTGGTGGGTTAGGGCTGGGGCTGGGTCCAGGGCAGGGGCTGGGCTAGGGCTGGGGCTGGGGTCCAGGGCAGGGGCTAGTGCTGGGGCGGGGCTGGGGCAGGGCTGGGGCTGGGGCTGGGGCTGGGCTGGGGCTGGGGCTGGGCCGGGGTAGGACTGGGGCTGTGGCTGGGGCTGGGGCTGGGGCAGGGGCCGGGGCTGGGGGACAGGGCTGGGGCAGGGCTGGGGGCCGTGCTGGGGCTGGGTTCGGTGCAGGGCTGGGTCTGGGGGCAGGGATGGGGCTGAGTCTGGGTTGGGGGCTGGGCCAAGGATGGGGCCAGGGCTGGGGCTGGGGTTGGGCTAGGGGCTGCAGGCTGGTCTGGGTCTGAGGCAGGGCTGGGGCAGGGCAGGGGCTGCGGCAGGGCTGGGGCCGGGGCTGAGGCTGGGCTAGGGTCTGGGCTGGGCCTGGGACAGGGCTGGGCCCGAGGCTGGGGCAGGGCTGGGGCTGGGCTAAGGGCAGGGTTGGGTTAGGGCTGTGGCTGTGCAGGGCTGGGCTAGGGCTGGGCTGGGGCCGGGGGATGGGGCCATGGGTGGGGCTGGGCTGGGGTATGGGTCGAGCCTGGGGCAGGGCAGGGCCCGAGGCTGGAGTCCAGGGCTGGGGCTGGGCGGTGGCTGGGGCTGAGCTGGGGCTGGGTTAGGGCTGGGGCTGGGTCCAGGGCAGGGGCTGGGCTAGGGCTGGGGCTGGGTCCAGGGCAGGGGCTAGTGCTGGGGCGGGGCTGGGGCAGGGCTGGGGCTGGGGCTGGGGCTGGGGCTGGGGCCAAGGCTGGGGCAGGGCTGGGGGCTGGAGCAGGTTTAGGGCTGGGCTGGGACCGGGACTGGGCTGGGGTAGGGCTGGGGCAGGGCTGGGGCTGGGGCTGGGGCTGGAGGCTGGGGCCGGGCTGGGACTGGGCTAGGGGAAGGATGGGGATGGGTCTGGGCTGGGCTGGGGGCAGGGCTGGGGCTGGGCTGGGGCGGGGGTGTTGCAGGAGCCAGCGCTGGGGCAGGGCTGGGGCCGGGCTGGGGCTGGGGCTGGGGAAAGGGCTAGGGCCAGAGCTGGGGCCGGGCTGGGCTGGGGCTGGGGCTGGGCCGGGCTGGGGCAGGGCTGGGGCTGGTCTGGGGGCCGAGGGTGGGGCTGGGGCTGGGGCTGAGTGCAGGGCTGGGCCTGGGCCAGGACTGGGGTTTGGGGCTGGGATGGGGCAGGACTGGGGCTGGGGCAGGGGCCGGGGCTGGGGGACAGGGCTAGGGCCAGAGCTGGGGCAGGGATGGGGCTGGGCTGGGGCTGGGTTCGGGGCAGGGCTGGGCTGTGGCTTGGGCTGGGCTGGGGCAGGGAGGGGGCTGGAGCTGGGCTGGGGCTAGGGCTGGGGCTGGGTCCAGGGCTGGGGCTGGGCTGTGGCTTGGCCTGGGCTAGGGCAGGGCTGGGGCTGGGGGCTGGGGCTAGGCTGGGGCTGGGGCTGGGTCCAGAGCTGGGGGCTGGGCTGTGGCTGTAGCTGTGGCTGGGCTGTGGCAGGGCTGAGGCTGGGCTGGGGCTGGGTCCAGGGCTGGGGCTGGGGCTGGGGCAGGCCTGGGGCTGTGGCTGGGCTGGGGCCGAGGGTGAGGCTGGGGCTGGGGCTGGTTCTGCGGGCAGGGCTGGGCTAGGGCTGGGGCTAGGGAAGGGGCCGGGGATGGGGACAGGGCTGGGGCCCGAGCTGGTGTAGGGCTGGGGCCGGTCTGGGACTGGGTTCGGTGCAGGGCAGGGGCAGGGCGTGGGCTGGCTGAGGGCTGGGCTAGGGCTGGGCAGGGGGAAGGGATGGGGCTGGGGCTGGGGGCAAGGATGGGGATGGGGCTGGGCTGAGCTGGGGGCAGGGCTGGGGATTGGGCTAGGGCTGGGCTGGGGGCAGGGATGGGGCTGGGGCTGGGCTGAGCTGGGGGCAGGCATGGGGATTGGGCTAGGGCTGGGCTGGGGGCAAGGATGGGGATGGGGCTGGGGGCAAGGATGGGGATGCGGCTGGGCTGAGCTGGGGGCACGGATGGGGATTGGGCTAGGGCTGGGCTGGGCTAGGGCTGGGGCTGGGCTGGGGCCGAGGTTGGGGCTGGGGCTGGGGCTGGGCGCAAGGCTGGGCTAGGGCTGGGGCTGGGGCAGGGCTGGGGCTGGGCTGAGGGCAGGGCTAGGCTAGGGGTGGGGCTGGGGCAGGGCTGGGGCTGGGGCTGAGGCTGGGCTGGGGCTGGGGCTGGGCTGGGGCTGGGGCTGGGCCGGGGCAGGGGCCTGGGCTGGGGACAGGGCTGGGGCAGGGCTGGGGCTGGGTTTGGTGCAGGGCTGGGTCTGGGGGCAGGGATGGGGCTGAGTCTGGGTTGGGGGCTGGGCCAAGGATGGGGCCAGGGCTGGGGCTGGGGCTGGGCTAGGGGCTGGAGGCTGGTCTGGGGCTGAGGCAGGGCTGGGGGCAGGGCAGGGGCTGCGGCAGGGCTGGGGCCGGGGCTGAGGCTGGGCTAGGGTCTGGGCTGGGGCTGGGCCTGGGACAGGGCTGGGCCCGAGGCTGGGGCAGGGCTGGGTTAGGGCTGTGGCTGTGCAGGGCTGGGCTAGGGCTGGGCTGGGGCCGGGGGATGGGGCCGTGGGTGGGGCTGGGCTGGGGTCTGGGCTGAGCCTGGGGCAGGGCAGGGCCCGAGGCTGGAGTCCAGGGCTGGGGCTGGGCTGGGGCAGAGCTGGAGCTGGGGCTGAGCTGGGGCCGAGGGAGGGGCTGGTCTGGGGCTGGGGCTGGGGGCAAGGATGGGGATGGGGCTGGGCTGAGCTGGGGGCAGGGATGGGGATTGGGCTAGGGCTGGGCTGGGGGCAGGGATGGGGCTGGGGCTGGGCTGAGCTGGGGGCAGGCATGGGGGATTGGGCTAGGGCTGGGCTGGGGGCAAGGATGGGGATGGGGCTGGGGGCAAGGATGGGGATGCGGCTGGGCTGAGCTGGGGGCACGGATGGGGATTGGGCTAGGGCTGGGCTGGGCTAGGGCTGGGGCTGGGCTGGGGCCGAGGTTGGGGCTGGGGCTGGGGCTGGGGCGCAAGGCTGGGCTAGGGCTGGGGCTGGGGCAGGGCTGGGGCTGGGCTGAGGGCAGGGCTAGGCTAGGGGTGGGGGCTGGGGCAGGGCTGGTGCTGGGGCTGAGGCTGGGCTGGGGCTGGGGCTGGGCCGGGGCAGGGGCCTGGGCTGGGGGACAGGGCTGGGGGCAGGGCTGGGGCTGGGTTTGGTGCAGGGCTGGGGTCTGGGGGCAGGGATGGGGCTGAGTCTGGGTTGGGGGCTGGGCCAAGGATGGGGCCAGGGCTGGGGCTGGGGCTGGGCTAGGGGCTGGAGGCTGGGCTGGGGCTGAGGCAGGGCTGGGGCAGGGCAGGGGCTGCGGCAGGGCTGGGGCCGGGGCTGAGGCTGGGCTAGGGTCTGGGCTGGGGCTGGGCCTGGGACAGGGCTGGGCCCGAGGCTGGGGCAGGGCTGGGTTAGGGCTGTGGCTGTGCAGGGCTGGGCTAGGGCTGGGCTGGGGCCGGGGATGGGGCCGTGGGTGGGGCTGGGCTGGGGTCTGGGCTGAGCCTGGGGCAGGGCAGGGCCCGAGGCTGGAGTCCAGGGCTGGGGCTGGGCTGGGGCAGAGCTGGAGCTGGGGCTGAGCTGGGGCCGAGGGAGGGGCTGGTCTGGGAGTGGGGCTGGGCAGGGGCCGGGGCTGGGACCGGGGCTGGGGCAGGACTGAGGCTGGGACAGGGCTATGGCCGGGGCTGGGGTCGGGGCTAGGAGCAGGGCTAGGACTGAGGTTGGGGCCGGGGCTGGGGCTGGGGCTGGGCTGGGGCCGAGGGTGGGGCTGGGGCTGGGGCTGGGGCTGAGGGCAGGGCTGGACTGAGGCCGAGGGTGGGGCTGGGGCTGGGCTGGGGCAGGGCTGGGGCTGGGCTGGGATCAGGACTGGGCTGGGCTGGGGGCTGGGGCTGGGCTGGGGCAGGGCTGGGGCTGGGGCTGGGCTGGGGCTTGGGTACAGGGCTGGAGCTGGGCTGTGGCTGGGGCTGGGCTGGGCTAGGGCTGGGGCTGGGCTGGGGCCGAGGGTGGGGCTGGGGCTGGGGCTGGGGCCTGAGGGTAGGGCTGGGCTAGGGCTGGGGCAGGGCTGGGGCTGGGCTGGGACCAGGACTGGGCTGGGGCGGGGGACTGGGGCAAGGCTGGGGCTGGGGCTGGGCTGGGGCAGGACTGGGCCTGGGGCAGGGACTGGGGTAGGGCTGGTGCTGGGTCTGGGGCCGGGGCCGGGGCTAGGGCAGGACTAGGCTGGAGGCTGGGCCTTGGGCTGGGGCTGGGCTGGGGCTGGGGCTGGAACCAAGTCTATGGCTGGGCTGGGGATGGGTCTGGGGCCGGGGCCGGGGCTAGGGCAGGACTAGGCTGGAGGCTGGGCCCTTGGGCTGGGGCTGGGCTGGGGCTGGAACCAAGTCTATGGCTGGGCTGGGGATGGGGCTGGGGCTGCGTCTCGGGCAGGGCTGGGGCTGGGTTCGGTGCAGGGCTGGGGCAGGGCGGGGACTGGCTGAGGGCTGGGCTAGGACTGGGCTGGGGGCAGGGATTGGGCTGGGGCTGGGGGCAAGGATGGGGATGGGGCTGGGCTGAGCTGGGGGCAGGGATGGGGATTGGGCTGGGGCTGGGTTGGGGCCGAGGGTGGGGCTGGGGGCTGGGGGCTGGGCGCAGGGCTGGGGTTGGGGCTGGGCTGGGGCTGGGTACAGGGCTGGAGCTGGGCTGTGGCTGGGGCTGGGCTGGGGCTGGGCTGGGGCTGGAGCAGGTTTAGGGCTGGGCTGGGACCAGGACTGGGCTGGGGTAGGGCTGGGGCAGGGCTGGGGCTGGGGTTGGGGGCTGGAGGCTGGGGCCAGGCTGGGGCTGGGCTAGGGGAAGGATGGGGATGGGGCTGGGCTGGGCTGGGGGCAAGGATGGGGCTGGGGCTGGGGCCGTGGCTGTTGCAGGAGCCAGGGCTGGGGCATTGCTGGGGCCGTGCCTGGGGCTGGGGCTGGGGCCGGACTGGGGCTGGGCTAGGAGATGGATTGGGATGGCTCTGGGCTGGGTCTGGGACAGGGCTGGGCCCGAGGCTGGGGCTGGGCTGGGGTAGGGCTGGAGTTGGGGCTGGGGCCGGGGCTGGGGCAGGGACTAGGCTGGAGGCTGGGCCTTGGGCTGGGGCTGGGTTGGGGCAGGGCTGGGGCTGGGGCTGGAACCAAGTCTATGGCTGGGCTGTGGCTGTGGCTGGGCTGGGGCAGGGCTTGTGCTGGGGCAGAGCTGGGGCTGGGTGGGGCTGAGCTGGGGCTGGACTAGGGACTGGAGGCTGGGCTTGGGCTAGGCTAGGGCTGGGCTAGGGCTGGGGCTGGGACAGGGCTCGGCTAGGGCTGGGCTGGGGTAGGGCTGGGAGCAGGGCTGGGCTGGGGCGGGGGACTGGAGCCGGGGCTGAGGCTGGGCTAGGGTCTGGGCTGGAGCCAGGGTTGCGACTGGGGCTGGGGCTGGGGCTGGGGCCAGGGCTGGGGCAGGACTGGGGCTGGGGCAGGGCTGGGGCTAAGGGTGGGCCTGGACTGGGTTCTGGGCTGGGCCTGGGGCAGGGGCTGGGCCCATGGCTGGGGAAGGGCTGTGGCCGGGGCTGGGGTCAGGGCTGGGGTAGGGCTGGGACTGAGGATGGGGCCGGGGCTGGGGCTGGGGCTGGGTCTGGGGGCTGACGGCAGGGCTGGGTTAGGGCTGGGGCTGGGGAAGGGCTGGGGCTGGGCTGTGGGCAGGGCTGGGGCAGGGCTGGGTTGTGGCTGGGGCTGGGGCTGGGTCCAGGGCTGGGGCTGGGGAAGGGCTGGGGGCTGGGCTGGGGCAGGGCTGGGGCTGTGGCTGGGGCTGGGGCTGGGCTGGGGCCGAGGTTGGGGCTGGGGCTGGGGCTGGGGCTGAGGGCAGGGCTGGGCTAGGGCTGAGGCTGGGGCTGGGGCTGCGGCAGGGCTGGGGCCGGGGCTGGTGCTGGGCTGGGTTCTGGGCTGGGCTGGGGTTAGGCAGGGCTGCACTGAGGCCGAGGGTGGGGCTGGGGCTGGGGCAGCGGTCTGCGGACAGGACTGGGGCCTGGGCTGGGGCTGGGCTGAGGGCAGGGCTGGGGTCAGGGCTGGAACCAAGTGTAGGGCAGGGCTGGGGCTGGGTTGGGGCCGGCGCTGAAGCAGGACTGGGCTGGAGGCTGGGGCTGGGGCTGGGACAGGGGCTGGGGCTGGGGCTGGGCCTGGGGCTGGGGCTGGGGCTGGGCCTGGGGCTGGGGCTGGGGCAGGGTTGGGGCCGGGGCTGTGGCTGTGGCTCGGGCAGGACTGGGGCTGGGACAGAGCTGGGGCCGGGGCTAGGGCTGGGGCTGGGGCTGGGGCAGGGCTGGGGGCAGGGATGGGAGTGGGGCAGGGCAGGGCCCGAGGCTGGAGTCCAGGGCTGGGGCTGGGCTTTGGCTGGGGCTGAGCTGGGGCTGGGCTGGGGCTGGGGCTGGGGCCAGGGGAGGGGGCTAGTGCTGGGGCTGGCCTGGGGCAGGGCTGGGGCTGGGGCTGGGGCTGGGGACGGGGCTAGGGCAGGGCTGGGACTGGGGCTGGGGCCGGGGCTGGGGCAGGCCTGGGGCTGGGGCTGGGTCCAGGGCTGGGGCTTGGCTTGGGCAGGGCTGGGGCTGGGGCTGGGTCCAGGGCTGGGGCTGGGCTGGGGCTGGGGCTGGGGCCAGGGCAGGGCTGGCGGCAGGGATGGGATTGGGGCAGGGCAGAGCCCGAGGCTGGAGTCCAGGGCTGGGGCTGGGCGGGTGGCTGGGGCTGAGCTGGGGCTGGGTCCAGGGCAGGGGCTGGGCTGGGTCTGGGGCTGGGGCCAGGGCAGGGGCTAGTGCTGGGGCTGGGCTGGGGCAGGGCTGGGGCTGGGCTGGGGCCGGGGCTGAGGCGGGGCTGGGGCTAGGCTTGGGCAGGGCTGGGGCTGGGGCTGGGTCCAGGGCTGGGGCTTGGCTTGGGCAGGGCTGGGGCTGGGGGCTGGGTCCAGGGCTGGGGCTGGGCTGGGGCAGGTCTGGGGCTGGGGCTGGGTCCAGGGCTGGGGCTGGGCTGGGGCAGGGCTGGCGCTGGGGCTGCGTCCAGGGCTGGGGCCGGGCTGGGACAGAGCTGGCGCTGGGGCTGGGCTGGGGCCGAGGGAGGGGCTGGTCTGGGAGTGGGGCTGGGCAGGGGCCGGGGCTGGGACCGGGGGCTGGGGCAGGACTGAGGCTGGGACAGGGCTATGGCCGGGGCTGGGGTCGGGGCTAGGAGCAGGGCTGGGACTGAGGTTGGGGCCGGGGCTGGGGCTGGGGCTGGGGCTGGGGCCGAGGGTGGGGCTGGGGCTGGGGCTGGGCTGGGGCAGGGCTGGGTCTGGGCTGGGACCAGGACTGCGCTGGGCTGGGGCTGGGGCTGGGCTGGGGCTGGGGCTGGGGCTGGGCTGGGGGCCGAGGGGTGGGGCTGGGGCTGGGGCTGGGGCCTGAGGGTAGGGCTGGGCTAGGGCTGGGGCTGGGGTTGGGCTAGGGGGCTGGAGGCTGGTCTGGGTCTGAGGCAGGGCTGGGGCAGGGCAGGGGCTGCGGCAGGGCTGGGGCCGGGGCTGAGGCTGGGCTGGGGCTGGGCTAAGGGCAGGGCTGGGTTAGGGCTGTGGCTGTGCAGGGCTGGGCTAGGGCTGGGCTGGGGCCGTTGATGGGGCCATGGGTGGGGCTGGGCTGGGGTATGGGCTGAGCCTGGGGCAGTGCAGGGCCCGAGGCTGGGGTCCAGGGCTGGGGCTGGGCGGTGGCTGGGGCTGAGCTGGGGCTGGGTTAGGGCTGGGGCTGGGTCCAGGGCAGGGGCTGGGCTAGGGCTGGGGCTGGGTCCAGGGCAGGGGCTAGTGCTGGGGCGGGGCTGGGGGCAGGGCTGGGGCTGGGGCTGGGGCCAAGGCTGGGGCAGGGGCTGGGGCTGGAGCAGGTTTAGGGCTGGGCTGGGACCGGGACTGGGCTGGGGTAGGGCTGGGGCAGGGCTGGGGCTGGGGCTGGAGGCTGGGGCCGGGCTGGGACTGGGCTAGGGGAAGGATGGGGATGGGGCTGGGGCTGGGGCGGGGGGTGTTGCAGGAGCCAGGGCTGGGGCAGGGCTGGGATCAGGACTGGGCTGGGCTGGGGCTGGGGCTGGGCTGGGGCAGGGCTGGGGCTGGGGCTGGGCTGGGGCTGGGTACAGGGCTGGAGCTGGGCTGTGGCTGGGGCTGGGCTGGGCTAGGGCTGGGGCTGGGCTGGGGCCGAGGGTGGGGCTGGGGCTGGGGCTGGGGCTGGGGCCTGAGGGTAGGGCTGGGCTAGGGCTGGGGCAGGGCTGGGGCTGGGCTGGGACCAGGACTGGGCTGGGGCGGGGACTGGGGCAAGGCTGGGGCTGGGGCTGGGCTGGGGCAGGACTGGCCTGGGGCAGGGACTGGGGTAGGGCTGGTGCTGGGTCTGGGTCTGGGGCCGGGGCTAGGGCAGGACTAGGCTGGAGGCTGGGCCTTGGGCTGGGGCTGGGCTGGGGCTGGGGCTGGAACCAAGTCTATGGCTGGGCTGGGGATGGGTCTGGGGCCGGGGCCGGGGCTAGGGCAGGACTAGGCTGGAGGCTGGGCCTTGGGCTGGGGCTGGGCTGGGGCTGGAACCAAGTCTATGGCTGGGCTGGGGATGGGGCTGGGGCTGCGTCTCGGGCAGGGCTGGGGCTGGGTTCGGTGCAGGGCTGGGGCAGGGCGGGGACTGGCTGAGGGCTGGGCTAGGACTGGGCTGGGGGCAGGGATTGGGCTGGGGCTGGGGGCAAGGATGGGGATGGGGCTGGGCTGAGCTGGGGGCAGGGATGGGGATTGGGCTGGGGCTGGGTTGGGGCCGAGGGTGGGGCTGGGGCTGGGGCTGGGCGCAGGGCTGGGGCTGGGGCTGGGCTGGGGCTGGGTACAGGGCTGGAGCTGGGCTGTGGCTGGGGCTGGGCTGGGGCTGGGCTGGGGCTGGAGCAGGTTTAGGGCTGGGCTGGGACCAGGACTGGGCTGGGGTAGGGCTGGGGCAGGGCTGGGGCTGGGGTTGGGGCTGGAGGCTGGGGCCAGGCTGGGGCTGGGCTAGGGGAAGTATGGGGATGGGGCTGGGCTGGGCTGGGGGCAAGGATGGGGCTGGGGCTGGGGCCGTGGCTGTTGCAGGAGCCAGGGCTGGGGCATTGCTGGGGCCGTGCCTGGGGCTGGGGCTGGGGCAGGGCTGGGGCCGTGCCTGGGGCTGGGGCTGGGGCCGGACTGGGGCTGGGCTAGGAGATGGATTGGGATGGCTCTGGGCTGGGTCTGGGACAGGGCTGGGCCCGAGGCTGGGGCTGGGCTGGGGTAGGGCTGGAGTTGGGGCTGGGGCCCGGGGCTGGGGCAGGACTAGGCTGGAGGCTGGGCCTTGGGCTGGGGCTGGGTTGGGGCAGGGCTGGGGCTGGGGCTGGAACCAAGTCTATGGCTGGGCTGTGGCTGTGGCTGGGCTGGGGCAGGGCTTGTGCTGGGGCAGAGCTGGGGCTGGGTGGGGCTGAGCTGGGGCTGGACTAGGGACTGGAGGCTGGGCTTGGGCTAGGCTAGGGCTGGGCTAGGGCTGGGGCTGGGACAGGGCTCGGCTAGGGCTGGGCTGGGGTAGGGCTGGGAGCAGGGCTGGGCTGGGGCGGGGACTGGAGCCGGGGCTGAGGCTGGGCTAGGGTCTGGGGCTGGGGCTGGGGCAGGGTTGGGGCCGGGGCTGTGGCTGTGGCTCGGGCAGGACTGGGGCTGGGACAGAGCTGGGGCCGGGGCTAGGGCTGGGGCTGGGGCTGGGGCAGGGCTGGGGGCAGGGATGGGAGTGGGGCAGGGCAGGGCCCGAGGCTGGAGTCCAGGGCTGGGGCTGGGCTTTGGCTGGGGCTGAGCTGGGGCTGGGCTGGGGCTGGGGCTGGGGCCAGGGGAGGGGCTAGTGCTGGGGCTGGCCTGGGGCAGGGCTGGGGCTGGGGCTGGGGCTGGGGACGGGGCTAGGGCAGGGCTGGGGCTGGGGCTGGGGCCGGGGCTGGGGCAGGCCTGGGGCTGGGGCTGGGTCCAGGGCTGGGGCTTGGCTTGGGCAGGGCTGGGGCTGGGGCTGGGTCCAGGGCTGGGGCTGGGCTGGGGCTGGGGCTGGGGCCAGGGCAGGGCTGGCGGCAGGGATGGGATTGGGGCAGGGCAGAGCCCGAGGCTGGAGTCCAGGGCTGGGGCTGGGCGGTGGCTGGGGCTGAGCTGGGGCTGGGTCCAGGGCAGGGGCTGGGCTGGGTCTGGGGCTGGGGCCAGGGCAGGGGCTAGTGCTGGGGCTGGGCTGGGGCAGGGCTGGGGCTGGGCTGGGGCCAGGGCTGGGGCGGGGCTGGGGCTAGGCTTGGGCAGGGCTGGGGCTGGGGCTGGGTCCAGGGCTGGGGCTTGGCTTGGGCAGGGCTGGGGCTGGGGCTGGGTCCAGGGCTGGGGCTGGGCTGGGGCAGGTCTGGGGCTGGGGCTGGGTCCAGGGCTGGGGCTGGGCTGGGGCAGGGCTGGCGCTGGGGCTGCGTCCAGGGCTGGGGCTGGGCTGGGACAGAGCTGGCGCTGGGGCTGGGCTGGGGCCGAGGGAGGGGCTGGTCTGGGAGTGGGGCTGGGCAGGGGCCGGGGCTGGGACCGGGGCTGGGGCAGGACTGAGGCTGGGACAGGGCTATGGCCGGGGCTGGGGTCGGGGCTAGGAGCAGGGCTGGGACTGAGGTTGGGGCCGGGGCTGGGGCTGGGGCTGGGCTGGGGCCGAGGGTGGGGCTGGGGCTGGGGCTGGGCTGGGGCAGGGCTGGGTCTGGGATAGGACCAGGACTGCGCTGGGCTGGGGCTGGTGCTGGGCTGGGGCTGGGGCTGGGGCTGGGGCTGGGCTGGGACTGGGTACAGGGCTGGAGCTGGGCTGTGGATGGGGCTGGGCTGGGGCAGGACTGGGGCTGGGCTGGGGCCGAGGGTGGGGCTGGGGCTGGGGCTGGGGCCTGAGGGTAGGGCTGGGCTAGGGCTGGGGCTGGGGTTGGGCTAGGGGCTGGAGGCTGGTCTGGGTCTGAGGCAGGGCTGGGGCAGGGCAGGGGCTGCGGCAGGGCTGGGGCCGGGGCTGAGGCTGGGCTGGGGCTGGGCTAAGGGCAGGGCTGGGTTAGGGCTGTGGCTGTGCAGGGCTGGGCTAGGGCTGGGCTGGGGCCGTTGATGGGGCCATGGGTGGGGCTGGGCTGGGGTATGGGCTGAGCCTGGGGCAGTGCAGGGCCCGAGGCTGGGGTCCAGGGCTGGGGCTGGGCGGTGGCTGGGGCTGAGCTGGGGCTGGGTTAGGGCTGGGGCTGGGTCCAGGGCAGGGGCTGGGCTAGGGCTGGGGCTGGGTCCAGGGCAGGGGCTAGTGCTGGGGCGGGGCTGGGGCAGGGCTGGGGCTGGGGCTGGGGCCAAGGCTGGGGCAGGGCTGGGGCTGGAGCAGGTTTAGGGCTGGGCTGGGACCGGGACTGGGCTGGGGTAGGGCTGGGGCAGGGCTGGGGCTGGGGCTGGAGGCTGGGGCCGGGCTGGGACTGGGCTAGGGGAAGGATGGGGATGGGGCTGGGGCTGGGGCGGGGGTGTTGCAGGAGCCAGGGCTGGGGCAGGGCTGGGGCTGGGCTGTAGCTGGGGCTGGGGTCTGGGGCTGGGGCAGGGGCCGGGGCTGGGGCCGGGCTGGGGCTGGGGCTGGGGAAAGGGCTAGGACCAGAGCTGGGGCCGGGCTGGGCTGTGGCTGGGGCTGGGCTGGGCTGGGGCAGGGCTGGGGCTGGTCTGGGGCCGAGGGTGGGGCTGGGGCTGGGGCTGAGTGCAGGGCTGGGGCTGGGGCTGAGTGCAGGGCTGGGCCTGGGCCAGGACTGGGGTTTGGGGCTGGGATGGGGCAGGACTGGGGCTGGGGCAGAGGCCGGGGCTGGGGACAGGGGTAGAGCCAGAGCTGGGGCAGGGATGGGGTTGGGCTGGGGCTGGGGCTGGGGCAGGGCTGGGCTGGGGCTTGGGCTGGGCTGGGGCAGGGAGGGGGGCTGGAGCTGGGCTGGGGCTAGGGCTGGGGCTGGGTCCAGGGCTGGGGCTGGGCTGTGGCTTGGCCTGGGCTAGGGCAGGGCTGGGGCTGGGGCTGGGGCTAGGCTGGGGCTGGGGCTGGGTCCAGAGCTGGGGCTGGGCTGTGGAAGTGGCTGTGGCTGGGCTGTGGCAGGGCTGAGGCTGGGCTGGGGCTGGGTCCAGGGCTGGGGCTGGGGCTGGGGCAGGCCTGGGGCTGTGGCTGGGCTGGGGCCGAGGGTGAGGCTGGGGCTGGGGCTGGTTCTGCGGGCAGGGCTGGGCTAGGGCTGGGGCTAGGGAAGGGGCCGGGGATGGGGACAGGGCTGGGGCCCGAGCTGGTGTAGGGCTGGGGCCGGTCTGGGGCTGGGTTCGGTGCAGGGCTGGGGCAGGGCGTGGGCTGGCTGAGGGCTGGGCTAGGGCTGGGCAGGGGGAAGGGATGGGGCTGGGGCTGGGGGCAAGGATGGGGCTAGGGCTGGGGGCAAGGATGGGGATGGGGCTGGGCTGAGCTGGGGGCAGGGATGGGGATTGGGGTAGGGCTGGGCTGGGGGCAGGGATGGGGCTGGGGCTGGGCTGAGCTGGGGGCAGACATGGGGATTGGGCTAGGGCTGGGCTGGGGGCAAGGATGGGGCTGGGGCTGGGGGCAAGGATGGGGATGGGGCTGGGCTTAGCTGGGGGCACGGATGGGGTTTGGGCTAGGGCTGGGCTGGGCTAGGGCTGGGGCTGGGCTGGGGCCGAGGTTGGGGCTGGGGCTGGGGCTGGGCGCAAGGCTGGGCTAGGGCTGGGGCTGGGGCAGGGCTGCGGCTGGGCTGAGGGCAGGGCTAGGCTAGGGGTGGGGCTGGGGCTGGGGCTGAGGCTGGGCTGGGGCTGGGGCTGGGCTGGGTCCAGGGCTGGGGCTGGGCTGGGGCTGGGGCTGGGCCGGGGCAGGGGCCGGGGCTGGGGACAAGGCTGGGGCAGGGCTGGGGCCGGGCTGGGGCTGGGTTTGGTGCAGGGCTGGGTCTGGGGGCAGGGATGGGGCTGAGTCTGGGTTGGGGGCTGGGCCAAGGATGGGGCCAGGGCTGGGGCTGGGGCTGGGCTAGGGGCTGGAGGCTGGGCTGGGGCTGAGGCAGGGCTGGGGCAGGGCAGGGGCTGCGGCAGGGCTCGGGCCGGGGCTGAGGCTGGCTAGGGTCTGGGCTGGGGCTGGGCCTGGGACAGGGCTGGGCCCGAGGCTGGGGCAGGGCTGGGGCTGGGCTAAGGGCAGGGCTGGGTTAGGGCTGTGGCTGTGCAGGGCTGGGCTAGGGCTGGGCTGGGGCCGGGGATGGGGCCGTGGGTGGGGCTGGGCTGGGGTCTGGGCTGAGCCTGGGGCAGGGCAGGGCCCGAGGCTGGAGTCCAGGGCTGGGGCTGGGCGGTGGCTGGGGCTGAGCTGGGGCTGGGTTAGGGCTGGGGCTGGGTCCAGGGCAGGGGCTGGGCTGGGGCTGCGGCTGGGGCCAGGGCAGGGGCTAGTGCTGGGGCTGGGCTGGGGCAGGGCTGGGGCTGGGGCTGGGGCCGGGGCTGGGGCGGGGCTGGGGCGTGGCTTGGGCAGGGCTGGGGCTGGGGCTGGGTCCAGGGCAGGGGCTGGGCTGGGGCTGCGGCTGGGGCCAGGGCAGGGGCTAGTGCTGGGGCTGGGCTGGGGCAGGGCTGGGGCTGGGGCTGGGGCCGGGGCTGGGGCGGGGCTGGGGCGTGGCTTGGGCAGGGCTGGGGCTGGGGGTGGGTCCAGGGCTGGGGCTTGTCTTTGGCAGGGCTGGGGCTGGGGCTGGGTCCAGGGCTGGGGCAGGGCTGGGGCAGGGCTGGGGCTGGGGCTGGGCTGGGACTGGGTACAGGGCTGGAGCTGGTCTGTGGCTGGGGCTGGGCTGGGGCAGGTCTGGGGCTGGGCTGGGGCCGAGGGTGGGGCTGGGGCTGGGGCTGGGGCCTGAGGGTAGGGCTGGGCTGTGGCTGTGGCTGGGGTTGGGCTAGGGGCTGGAGGCTGGTCTGGGTCTGAGGCAGGGCTGAGGCAGGGCAGGGGCTGCGGCAGGGCTGGGGCCGGGGCTGAGGCTGGGCTGGGGCTGGGCTAAGGGCAGGGCTGGGTTAAGGCTGTGGCTGTGCAGGGCTGGGCTTGCGCTGGGCTGGGGGCGGGGATGGGGCCATGGGTGGGGCTGGGCTGGGGTATGGGCTGAGCCTGGGGCAGGGCAGGGCCCGAGGCTGGGGTCCAGGGCTGGGGCTGGGCGGTGGCTGGGGCTGAGCTGGGGCTGGGTTAGGGCTGGGGCTGGGTCCAGGGAAGGGGCTGGGCTAGGGCTGGGGCTGGGTCCAGGGCAGGGCTAGTGCTGGGGCGGGGCTGGGGCAGGGCTGGGGCTGGGGCTGGGGCCAAGGCTGGGGCAGGGCTGGGGCTGGGGCTGGGGCTGGAGGCTGGGGCTGGGCTGGGTCTGGGCTAGGGGAAGGATGGGGATGGGGCTGGGGCTGGGGCGGGGGTGTTGCAGGAGCCAGGGCTGGGGCAGGGCTGGGGCCGTGCCTGGGGCTGGGGCAGGGTTGGGGCTGGGCTGTGGCTGGGGCTGGGGTCTGGGGCTGGGGCAGGGGCCGGGGCTGGGGCCGGGCTGGGGCTGGGGCTGGGGAAAGGGCTAGGACCAGAGCTGGGGCCGGGCTGGGCTGTGGCTGGGGCTGGGCTGGGCTGGGGCAGGGCTGGGGCTGGTCTGGGGCCGAGGGTGGGGCTGGGGCCTGGGGCTGAGTGCAGGGCTGGGCCTGGGCCAGGACTGGGGTTTGGGGCTGGGATGGGGCAGGACTGGGGCTGGGGCAGAGGCCGGGGCTGGGGACAGGGCTAGAGCCAGAGCTGGGGCAGGGATGGGGTTGGGCTGGGGCTGGGGCTGGGTCCAGGGCTGGGGCTGGGCTGTGGCTTGGCCTGGGCTAGGGCAGGGCTGGGGCTGGGGCTGGGGCTAGGCTGGGGCTGGGGCTGGGTCCAGAGCTGGGGCTGGGCTGTGGAAGTGGCTGTGGCTGGGCTGTGGCAGGGCTGAGGCTGGGCTGGGGCTGGGTCCAGGGCTGGGGCTGGGGCTGGGGGCAGGCCTGGGGCTGTGGCTGGGCTGGGGCCGAGGGTGAGGCTGGGGCTGGGGCTGGTTCTGCGGGCAGGGCTGGGCTAGGGCTGGGGCTAGGGAAGGGGCCGGGGATGGGGACAGGGCTGGGGCCCGAGCTGGTGTAGGGCTGGGGCCGGTCTGGGGCTGGGTTCGGTGCAGGGCTGGGGCAGGGCGGGGGCTGGGTGAGGGCTGGGCTAGGGCTGGGCAGGGGGAAGGGATGGGGCTGGGGCTGGGGGCAAGGATGGGGCTAGGGCTGGGGGCAAGAATGGGGATGGGGCTGGGCTGAGCTGGGGGCAGGGCTGGGGATTGGGCTAGGGCTGGGCTGGGGGCAGGGATGGGGCTGGGGCTATGCTGAGCTGGGGGCAGGCATGGGGATTGGGCTAGGGCTGGGCTGGGGGCAAGGATGGGGCTGGGGCTGGGGGCAAGGATGGGGATGGGGCTGGGCTTAGCTGGGGGCAGGGATGGGGATTGGGCTAGGGCTGGGCTGGGCTAGGGCTGGGGCTGGGCTGGGGCCGAGGTTGGGGCTGGGGCTGGGGCAGGGCTGGGGCTGGGCTGAGGGCAGGGCTAGGCTAGGGGTGGTGCTGGGGCAGGGCTGGGGCTGGGGCTGAGGCTGGGCTGGGGCTGGGGCTGGGCTGGGTCCAGGGCTGGGGCTGGGCTGGGGCTGGGGCTGGGCCGGGGCAGGGGCCGGGGCTGGGGACAAGGCTGGGGCAGGGCTGGGGCAGGGCTGGGGCTGGGTTTGGTGCAGGGCTGGGTCTGGGGGCAGGGATGGGGGCTGAGTCTGGGTTGGGGGCTGGGCCAAGGATGGGGCCAGGGCTGGGCCTGGGGCTGGGCTAGGGGCTTGGAGGCTGGGCTGGGGCTGAGGCAGGGCTGGGGCAGGGCAGGGGCTGTGGCAGGGCTCGGGCCGGGGCTGAGGCTGGCTAGGGTCTGGGCTGGGGCTGGGCCTGGGACAGGGCTGGGCCCGAGGCTGGGGCAGGGCTGGGGCTGGGCTAAGGGCAGGGCTGGGTTAGGGATGTGGCTGTGCAGGGCTGGGCTAGGGCTGGGCTGGGGCCGGGGATGGGGCCGTGGGTGGGGCTGGGCTGGGGTCTGGGCTGAGCCTGGGGCAGGGCAGGGCCCGAGGCTGGAGTCCAGGGCTGGGGCTGGGCGGTGGCTGGGGCTGAGCTGGGGCTGGGTTAGGGCTGGGGCTGGGTCCAGGGCAGGGGCTGGGCTAGGGCTGGGGCTGGGGCTGGGTCCAGGGCAGGGGCTAGTGCTGGGGCTATGCTGGGGCAGGGCTGGGGCTGGGGCTGGGGCCGGGGCTGGGGCGGGGCTGGGGCTTGGCTTGGGCTGGGCTGGGGCTGGGGCTGGGTCCAGGGCTGGGGCTGGGCTGGGGCATGTCTGGGGCTGGGGCTGGGTCCAGGGCTGGGGCTGGGCTGGGGCTGGGCTGGGGCTGGGGCTGGGTCCAGGGCTGGGGCTGGGCTGGGGCAGAGCTGGGGCTGGGGCAGGGCTGGGGCCGAGGGAGGGGCTGGTCTGGGAGTGGGGGCTGGGCAGGGGCCGGGGCTGGGACCGGGGCTGGGGCAGGACTGAGGCTGGGACAGGGCTATGGCCGGGGCTGGGGTCGGGGCTAGGAGCAGGGCTGGGACTGAGGTTGGGGCCGGGGCTGGGGCTGGGGCTGGGCTGGGGCCGAGGGTGGGGCTGGGGCTGGGGCTGAGGGCAGAGCTGGGCTTAGGCCGAGGGTGGGGCTGGGGCTGGGCTGGGGCCGAGGGTGGGGCTGGGGCTGGAGCTGGGGCTGAGGGCAGGGCTGGACTGAGGCCGAGGGTGGGGCTGGGGCTGGGGCTGGGCTGGGGCAGGGATGGGTTTGGGCTGGGACCAGGACTGGGCTGGGCTGTGGCTGGGGCTGGGCTGGGGCAGGGCTGGGGCTGGGGCTGGGCTGGGGCTGGGTACAGGGCTGGAGCTGGGCTGTGGCTGGGGCTGGGCTGGGCTAGGGCTGGGGCTGGGCTGGGGCCGAGGGTGGGGCTGGGGCTGGGGCTGGGGCCTGAGGGTAGGGCTGGGCTAGGGCTGGGGCAGGGCTGGGACTGGGCTGGGACCAGGACTGGGCTGGGGCGGGGACTGGGGCAAGGCTGGGCTGGGGCTGGGCTGGGGCAGGACTGGCCTGGGGCAGGGACTGGGTTAGGGCTGGTGCTGGGTCTGGGGCCGGGGCTAGGGCAGGACTAGGCTGGAGGCTGGGCCTTGGGCTGGGGCTGGGCTGGGGCTGGGGCTGGAACCAAGTCTATGGCAGGGCTGGGGCTGGGTTCGGTGCAGGGCTGGGGCAGGGCGGGGACTGGCTGAGGGCTGGGCTAGGACTGGGCTGGGGGCAGGGATGGGGATGGGGCTGGGGGCAAGGATGGGGATGGGGCTGGGCTGAGCTGGGGGCAGGGATGGGGATTGGGCTGGGGCTGGGCTGGGGCCGAGGGTGGGGCTGGGTCTGGGTCTGGGGCTGGGCGCAGGGCTGGGCTAGGGCTGAGGCTGGGGCAGGGCTGGGGCTGGAGCAGGTTCAGGGCTGGGCTGGGACCGGGACTGGGCTGGGGTAGGGCTGGGGCAGGGCTGGGGCTGGGGTTGGGGCTGGAGGCAGGGGCCAGGCTGGGGCTGGGCTAGGGGAAGGATGGGGATGGGGCTGGGCTGGGCTGGGGGCAAGGATGGGGCTGGGGCTGGGGCCGGGGGCTGTTGCAGGAGCCAGGGCTGGGGCATTGCTGGGGCCGTGCCTGGGGCTGGGGCTGGGGCCGGACTGGGGCTGGGCTAGGAGATGGATTGGGATGGCTCTGGGCTGGGTCTGGGACAGGGCTGTGCCCGAGGCTGGGGCTGGGCTGGGGTAGGGCTGGAGTTGGGGCTGGGGCCGGGGCTGGGGCAGGACTAGGCTGGAGGCTGGGCCTTGGGCTGGGGCTGGGTTGGGGCAGGGCTGGGGCTGGGGCTGGAACCAAGTCTATGGCTGGGCTGTGGCTGTGGCTGGGCTGGGGCAGGGCTTGTGCTGGGGCAGGGCTGGGGGCTGGGTGGGGCTGAGCTGGGGCTGGACTAGGGACTGGTGGCTGGGCTTGGGCTAGGGCAGGGCTGGGCTAGGGCTGGGCATGGGGCAGGGCTCGGCTAGGGCTGGGCTGGGGTCTGGGCTGGGCCTGGGACAGGGCTAGGCCCGAGGCTGGGGCAGGTCTGGGGTAGGGCTGGAGCCGGGGCTGGGGCCGGGCCTGGGAGCAGGGCTGGGCTGGGGCGGTGACTGGAGCCGGGGCTGAGGCTGGGCTAGGGTCTGGGCTGGGGCCGGGGCTGCGACTGGGGCTGGGGCTGGGGCTGGGGCCAGGGCTGGGGCAGGACTGGGGCTGGGGCAGGGCTGGGGCTAAGGGTGGGCCTGGACTGGGTTCTGGGCTGGGCCTGGGGCAGGGCTGGGCCCGTGGCTGGGGCAGGGCTGTGGCCGGGGCTGGGGTCGGGGCTGGGTCTGGGGCTGACGGCAGGGCTGGGTTAGGGCTGGGGCTGGGCTGTGGGCAGGGCTGGGGCTGGGTTGTGGCTGGGGCTGGGCTGGGGCAGGGCTGGGGCTGGGGCTGGGGCTGTCGCTGGGGCTGGGCTGGGGCCGAGGTTGGGGCTGGGGCTGGGGCTGGGGCTGAGGGCAGGGCTGGGCTAGGGCTGAGGCTGGGGCTGGGCTGGGGCCGAGGTTGGGGCTGGGGCTGGGGCTGGGACTGCGGCAGGGCTGGGGTCGGGGCTGGTGCTGGGCTGGGTTCTGGGCTGGGCTGGGGTTAGGCAGGGCTGCGCTGAGGCCGAGGGTGGGGCTGGGCCTGGGGCGGGGGCTGCGGACAGGGCTGGGGCCTGGCTGGGGCTGTGCTGAGGGCAGGGCTGGGGTCAGGGCTGGAACCAAGTGTAGGGCAGGGCTGGGGCTGGGTTGGGGCCAGCGCTGAAGCAGGACTGGGCTGGAGGCTGGGGCTGGGGCTGGGACAGGGCTGGGGCCGGGGCTGGGCCTGGGGCTGGGGCTGGGGCAGGGCTGGGGCCGGGGTTGTGGCTGGGTCTCGGGCAGGACTGGGGCTGGGACAGAGCTGGGGCCGGGGCTAGGGCTGGGGCTGGGGCTGGGGCAGGGCTGGGGGTAGGGATGGGAGTGGGGCAGGGCAGGGCCCGAGGCTGGAGTCCAGGGCTGGGGCTGGGCGGTGGCTGGGGCTGAGCTAGGGCTGGGCTGGGGCTGGGGCTGGGGCCGGGGCTGGGGCTGGGGCAGGGCTGGGGGCAGGGATGGGAGTGGGGGCTGGGCAGGGGCTGGGGCTGGGGCTGGCCTGGGGCAGGGCTGGGGCTGGGGCTGGGACTGGGGCCGGGGCTGGGGCTGGGGCAGGGCTGGGGGCAGGGATGGGAGTGGGGCTGGGCAGGGGCTGGGGCTGGGGCTGGCCTGGGGCAGGGCTGGGGCTGGGGCAGGGCTGGGGCTGGGGCTGTGGCTGGGGCTGGGCTGGGGCCGAGGTTGGGGCTGGGGCTGGGGCTGAGGGCAGGGCTGGGTCCGGGGCTGGTGCTGGGCTGGGTTCTGGGCTGGGATGGGGTTAGGCCGGGCTGCGCTGAGGCCGAGGATGGGGCTGGGGCCTGGCTGGGGTTGGGCTGAGGGCAGGGATGGGGTCAGGGCTGGAACCAAGTGTAGGGCAGGGCTGGGGCTGGGTTGGGGCCGGCGCTGAAGCAGGACTGGGCTGGAGGCTGGGGCTGGGGCTGGGGCTGGGACAGGGCTGGGGCCGGGGCTGGGCCTGGGGCAGGGCCTGGGGCAGGGCTGGGGCTGGGTTGGGGCCGGCGCTGAAGCAGGACTGGGCTGGAGGCTGGGGCTGGGGCTGGGACAGTGCTGGGGCCGGGGCTGGGCCTGGGGCTGGGGCAGGACTGGGGCTGGGACAGAGCTGGGGCCGGGGCTGGGACAGTGCTGGGGCCGGGGGCTGGGGCTGGGGCTGGGGCAGGGCTGGCGGCAGGGATGGGATTGGGGCAGGGCAGGGCCCGAGGCTGGAGTCCAGGGCTGGGGCTGGGCGGTGGCTGGGGCTCAGCTGGGGCTGGGTTAGGGCTGGGGCTGGGTCCAGGGCAGGGGCTGGGCTGGGGCTGGGGCTGGGGCTGCAGACAGGGCTGGGGCCTGGCTGGGGCTGGGCTGATGGCAGGGCTGGGGTCAGGGCTGGAACCAAGTGTAGGGCAGGGCTGGGGCTGGGTTGGGGCCGGCGCTGAAGCAGGACTGGGCTGGAGGCTGGGGCTGGGGCTGGGACAGGGCTGGGGCCGGGGCTGGGCCTGGGGCAGGGGCTGGGGCAGGGCTGTGGCTGGGTTGGGGCCGGCGCTGAAGCAGGACTGGGCTGGAGGCTGGGGCTGGGGCTGGGACAGGGCTGGGGCCGGGGCTGGGCCTGGGGCTGGGGCTGGGGCAGGGCTGGGGCCGGGGCTGGGCCTGGAGCTGGGGCTGGGGCAGGGCTGGGGCCGGGGCTGTGGCTGGGGCTCGGGCAGGACTGGGGCTGGGACAGAGCTGGGGCCGGGGCTGGGGGCTGGGGCTGGGGCTGGGGCAGGGCTGGGGGCAGGGATGGGATTGGGGCAGGGCAGGGCCCGAGGCTGGAGTCCAGGGCTGGGGCTGGGCGGTGGCTGGGGCTGAGCTGGGGCTGGGTTAGGGCTGGGGCTGGGTCCAGGGCAGGGGCTGGGCTGGGGCTGGGGCTGGGGCCAGGGGCTGGGGCTGGGCTGGGCTGGCAGGGCTGGGGCTGGGGCTGGGGCCGGGTCTGGGGCAGGGCTGGGGCTGGGGCTGGGTCCAGGGCTGGGGCTGGTCTGGGGCAGGGCTGGGGCTGGGGCTGGGTCCAGGGCTGGGGCTGGACTGGGGCAGGGCTAGGGCTGAGGCTGGGGCAGGGCTGGGGCAGGGCTGGGGCTGGGGTTGGGGCTGGAGGCTGGGGCCAGGCTGGGGCTGGGCTAGGGGAAGGATGGGGATGGGGCTGGGGCTTAATCCAGGGCTGGGGCTGGGGCTGTGGCTGGGTCCAGGGCTGGGGCTGGGCTGGGGCTGGGGCTGGGATGAGGGCAGGGCTTGGGCAGGGCTGGGGATAGGGTCTGGGATGGGGCAGGACTGGAGCTGGGGCTAAGGCAGGGGCCGGGGCTGGGGCTGGGCTGGGGCAGGGCTGGGGCTGGGGCTGGGCTGGGGCTGGGTCCAGGCCCTGGGGCTGGGCTGTGGCTGTGGCTGGGCTCGGTCTGAGGGTGGGGCTGGGGCTGGGGCCAGGGCTGGGGCTGGGTTGGGGCTGGGCGGGGGTAGGGCTGGAGTAGAGCTAGGGGCCGGGGCTGGGAGCAGGGGTGGGGACTGAGGTTGGGGCCGGGGCTGGGGCTGGGCTGGGGTAGGGCTGGGGCCGGGGCTGGGGCCGGGGCTGGGAGTAGGGCTGGGCTGGGGCGGGGACTGGAGCCGGGGCTGAGGCTGGGCTAGGGACTGGGCTGGGGCCAGGGCTGCGACTGGGGCTGGGGCTGGGTTGGGGCAGGGCTGGGGCTGGGGCTGGAACCAAGTCTATGGCTGGGCTGTGGCTGTGGCTGGGCTGGGGCAGGGCTTGGGCTGGGGCAGGGACTGGGGCTGGGTGGGGCTGAGCTGGGGCTGGACTAGGGACTGGAGGCTGGGCTTGGGCTAGGGCAGGGCTGGGCTAGGGCTGGGCATGGGGCACGGCTCGGCTAGGGCTGGGCTGGGGGTCTGGGCTGGGCCTGGGACAGGGCTGGGCCTGAGGCTGGGGCAGGTCTGGGGTAGGGCTGGAGCCGGGGCTGGGGCCGGGGCTGGGAGCAGGGCTGGGCTGGGGCGGGGGACTGGAGCCGGGGCTGAGGCTGGGCTAGGGTCTGGGCTGGGGCCAGGGTTGCGACTGGGGCTGGGGCTGGGGCTGGGTACAGGGCTGGAGCTGGGCTGTGGCTGGGGCTGGGCTGGGCTAGGGCTGGGGCTGGGCTGGGGCCGAGGGTGGGGCTGGGGCTGGGGCCTGAGGGTAGGGCTGGGCTAGGGCTGGGGCAGGGCTGGGGCTGGCTGGGACCAGGACTGGGCTGGGGCGGGGACTGGGGCAAGGCTGGGGCTGGGGCTGGGCTGGGGCAGGACTGGCCTGGGGCAGGGACTGGGGGTAGGGCTGGTACTGGGTCTGGGGCCGGGGCTAGGGCAGGACTAGGCTGGAGGCTGGGCCTTGGGCTGGGGCTGGGCTGGGGCTGGGGCTGGAACCAAGTCTATGGCTGGGCTGGGGATGGGGCTGGGGCCGGGGCTGGGGCAGGACTGGGGCTGGGGCAGGGCTGGGGCTGGGTTCGGTGCAGGGCTGGGGCAGGGCGGGGACTGGCTGAGGGCTGGGCTAGGACTGGGCTGAGGGCAGGGATTGGGCTGGGGCTGGGGGCAAGGATGGGGATGGGGCTGGGCTGAGCTGGGGGCAGGGATGGGGATTGGGCTGGGGCAGGGCTGGGGCCGAGGGTGGGGCTGGGTCTGGGGCTGGGGCTGGGCGCAGGGCTGGGCTAGGGCTGAGGCTGGGGCAGGGCTGGGGCAGGGCTGGGGCTGGGGTTGGGGCTGGAGGCTGGGGCCAGGCTGGGGCTGGGCTAGGGGAAGGATGGGGATGGGGCTGGGCTGGGCTGGGGGCAAGGATGGGGCTGGGGCTGGGGCCGGGGCTGTTGCAGGAGCCAGGGCTGGGGCAGGGCTGGGGCCGTGCCTGGGGCTGGGGCTGGGGCAGGGCAGGGCTAGGGTTGAGGGTGGAGCTGGGGCAGGGGCTGCGGCAGGGCTGGGCTGGGGCTGGGGCTGGGGCCAGGTCTGGGCTGGGGCTGGGCTGGGTCCAGGGCTGGGGCTGGGCTGGGTTCTGGGCTGGGTGGGGGTAGGGCAGGGCTGGGCTTAGGCTGAGGGTGGGGCTGGGGCTGGGGATGAGGGCAGGGCTTGGCTAGGGCTGAGGGTGTGGCTGGGGCTAGGGCTGCAGCAGGGCTGTGCTGGGGCTGGACTGGGACCGGGACTGGGCTGGGGTAGGGCTGGGGCTGGGCTGGGACCGAGTCTGGGACCGGGGCTGGAGCCGGGGCTGGGGCAGGGCTGGGGCTGGGGCTGAGGGCAGGGCTGGGTTAGGGCTGTGGCTGTGCAGGGCTGGGCTAGGGCTGGGCTGGGGTCTGGGCTGGGCCTGGGGCAGGGCTGGGCCCGAGGCTGGGGCCAGGCTGGGGCTGGGCCTGGTCTGAGGGCAGGGCTGGGGATGGGGCTGGCCTGGGCTGGGGGAACGGATGGGGCTGGGGCTGGGGCTGGGGCTGAGGGCAGGGCTGGGCTAGGGCCGGGGCTGGGCCTGGGGCTGGGGCTGGGGCTGGGGCTGGGGCTGGGGGCAGGGATGGGAGTGGGGCTGGGCAGGGTCCGGGGCTGGGGCCGGGGCTGGGGCAGGACTGGGGCTGGGACAGGGCTGGGGCAGGGGCCGGGGCTGTGGCTGAGGCTTAGTCCAGGGCTGGGGCTGGGGCTGTGGCTGGGTCCAGGGCTGGGGCTGGGCTGGGGCTGGGGCTGGGATGAGGGCAGGGCTTGGGCAGGGCTGGGGATAGGGTCTGGGATGGGGCAGGACTGGAGCTGGGGCTAAGGCAGGGGCCGGGGCTGGGGCTGGGCTGGGGCAGGGCTGGGGCTGGGGCTGGGCTGGGGCTGGGTCCAGGGCCTGGGGCTGGGCTGTGGCTGTGGCTGGGCTCGGTCTGAGGGTGGGGCTGGGGCTGGGGCCAGGGCTGGGGCTGGGTTGGGGCTGGGCGGGGGGTAGGGCTGGAGTAGAGCCTGGGGCCGGGGCTGGGAGCAGGGGTGGGACTGAGGTTGGGGCCGGGGCTGGGGCTGGGCTGGGGTAGGGCTGGGGCCGGGGCTGGGGCCGGGGCTGGGAGTAGGGCTGGGCTGGGGCGGGGACTGGAGCCGGGGCTGAGGGCTGGGCTAGGGACTGGGCTGGGGCCAGGGCTGCGACTGGGGCTGGGGCTGGGTTGGGGCAGGGCTGGGGCTGGGGCTGGAACCAAGGTCTATGGCTGGGCTGTGGCTGTGGCTGGGCTGGGGCAGGGCTTGGGCTGGGGCAGGACTGGGGCTGGGTGGGGCTGAGCTGGGGCTGGACTAGGGACTGGAGGCTGGGCTTGGGCTAGGGCAGGGCTGGGCTAGGGCTGGGCATGGGGCACGGCTCGGCTAGGGCTGGGCTGGGGTCTGGGCTGGGCCTGGGACAGGGCTGGGCCCGAGGCTGGGGCAGGTCTGGGGTAGGGCTGGAGCCGGGGCTGGGGCCGGGGCTGGGAGCAGGGCTGGGCTGGGGCGGGGACTGGAGCCGGGGCTGAGGCTGGGCTAGGGTCTGGGCTGGGGCCGGGGCTGGGGCAGGACTGAGGCTGGGACAGGGCTATGGCCGGGGCTGGGGTCGGGGCTAGGAGCAGGGCTGGGACTGAGGTTGGGGCCGGGGCTGGGGCTGGGGCTGGGCTGGGGCCGAGGGTGGGGCTGGGGCTGGGGCTGGGCTGGGGCAGGGCTGGGTCTGGGATAGGACCAGGACTGCGCTGGGCTGGGGCTGGTGCTGGGCTGGGGCTGGGGCTGGGGCTGGGGCTGGGCTGGGACTGGGTACAGGGCTGGAGCTGGGCTGTGGATGGGGCTGGGCTGGGGCAGGACTGGGGCTGGGCTGGGGCCGAGGGTGGGGCTGGGGCTGGGGCTGGGGCCTGAGGGTAGGGCTGGGCTAGGGCTGGGGCTGGGGTTGGGCTAGGGGGCTGGAGGCTGGTCTGGGTCTGAGGCAGGGCTGGGGCAGGGCAGGGGCTGCGGCAGGGCTGGGGCCGGGGCTGAGGCTGGGCTGGGGCTGGGCTAAGGGCAGGGCTGGGTTAGGGCTGTGGCTGTGCAGGGCTGGGCTAGGGCTGGGCTGGGGCCGTTGATGGGGCCATGGGTGGGGCTGGGCTGGGGTATGGGCTGAGCCTGGGGGCAGTGCAGGGCCCGAGGCTGGGGTCCAGGGCTGGGGCTGGGCGGTGGCTGGGGCTGAGCTGGGGCTGGGTTAGGGCTGGGGCTGGGTCCAGGGCAGGGGCTGGGCTAGGGCTGGGGCTGGGTCCAGGGCAGGGGCTAGTGCTGGGGCGGGGCTGGGGCAGGGCTGGGGCTGGGGCTGGGGCCAAGGCTGGGGCAGGGCTGGGGCTGGAGCAGGTTTAGGGCTGGGCTGGGACCGGGACTGGGCTGGGGTAGGGCTGGGGCAGGGCTGGGGCTGGGGCTGGAGGCTGGGGCCGGGCTGGGACTGGGCTAGGGGAAGGATGGGGATGGGGCTGGGGCTGGGGCGGGGGTGTTGCAGGAGCCAGGGCTGGGGCAGGGCTGGGATCAGGACTGGGCTGGGCTGGGGCTGGGGCTGGGCTGGGGCAGGGCTGGGGCTGGGGCTGGGCTGGGGCTGGGTACAGGGCTGGAGCTGGGCTGTGGCTGGGGCTGGGCTGGGCTAGGGCTGGGGCTGGGCTGGGGCCGAGGGTGGGGCTGGGGCTGGGGCTGGGGCTGGGGCCTGAGGGTAGGGCTGGGCTAGGGCTGGGGCAGGGCTGGGGCTGGGCTGGGACCAGGACTGGGCTGGGGCGGGGACTGGGGCAAGGCTGGGGCTGGGGCTGGGCTGGGGCAGGACTGGCCTGGGGCAGGGACTGGGGTAGGGCTGGTGCTGGGTCTGGGTCTGGGGCCGGGGCTAGGGCAGGACTAGGCTGGAGGCTGGGCCTTGGGCTGGGGCTGGGCTGGGGCTGGGGCTGGAACCAAGTCTATGGCTGGGCTGGGGATGGGTCTGGGGCCGGGGCCGGGGCTAGGGCAGGACTAGGCTGGAGGCTGGGCCTTGGGCTGGGGCTGGGCTGGGGCTGGAACCAAGTCTATGGCTGGGCTGGGGATGGGGCTGGGGCTGCGGTCTCGGGCAGGGCTGGGGCTGGGTTCGGTGCAGGGCTGGGGCAGGGCGGGGACTGGCTGAGGGCTGGGCTAGGACTGGGCTGGGGGCAGGGATTGGGCTGGGGCTGGGGGCAAGGATGGGGATGGGGCTGGGCTGAGCTGGGGGCAGGGATGGGGATTGGGCTGGGGCTGGGTTGGGGCCGAGGGTGGGGCTGGGGCTGGGGCTGGGCGCAGGGCTGGGGCTGGGGCTGGGCTGGGGCTGGGTACAGGGCTGGAGCTGGGCTGTGGCTGGGGCTGGGCTGGGGCTGGGCTGGGGCTGGAGCAGGTTTAGGGCTGGGCTGGGACCAGGACTGGGCTGGGGTAGGGCTGGGGCAGGGCTGGGGCTGGGGTTGGGGCTGGAGGCTGGGGCCAGGCTGGGGCTGGGCTAGGGGAAGTATGGGGATGGGGCTGGCTGGGCTGGGGGCAAGGATGGGGCTGGGGCTGGGGCCGTGGCTGTTGCAGGAGCCAGGGCTGGGGCATTGCTGGGGCCGTGCCTGGGGCTGGGGCTGGGGCAGGGCTGGGGCCGTGCCTGGGGCTGGGGCTGGGGCCGGACTGGGGCTGGGCTAGGAGATGGATTGGGATGGCTCTGGGCTGGGTCTGGGACAGGGCTGGGCCCGAGGCTGGGGCTGGGCTGGGGTAGGGCTGGAGTTGGGGCTGGGGCCGGGGCTGGGGCAGGACTAGGCTGGAGGCTGGGCCTTGGGCTGGGGCTGGGTTGGGGCAGGGCTGGGGCTGGGGCTGGAACCAAGTCTATGGCTGGGGCTGTGGCTGTGGCTGGGCTGGGGCAGGGCTTGTGCTGGGGCAGAGCTGGGGCTGGGTGGGGCTGAGCTGGGGCTGGACTAGGGACTGGAGGCTGGGCTTGGGCTAGGCTAGGGCTGGGCTAGGGCTGGGGCTGGGACAGGGCTCGGCTAGGGCTGGGCTGGGGTAGGGCTGGGAGCAGGGCTGGGCTGGGGCGGGGGACTGGAGCCGGGGCTGAGGCTGGGCTAGGGTCTGGGGCTGGGGCTGGGGCAGGGTTGGGGCCGGGGCTGTGGCTGTGGCTCGGGCAGGACTGGGGCTGGGACAGAGCTGGGGCCGGGGCTAGGGCTGGGGCTGGGGCTGGGGCAGGGCTGGGGGCAGGGATGGGAGTGGGGCAGGGCAGGGCCCGAGGCTGGAGTCCAGGGCTGGGGCTGGGCTTTGGCTGGGGCTGAGCTGGGGGCTGGGCTGGGGCTGGGGCTGGGGCCAGGGGAGGGGCTAGTGCTGGGGCTGGCCTGGGGCAGGGCTGGGGCTGGGGCTGGGGCTGGGGACGGGGCTAGGGCAGGGCTGGGGCTGGGGCTGGGGCCGGGGCTGGGGCAGGCCTGGGGCTGGGGCTGGGTCCAGGGCTGGGGCTTGGCTTGGGCAGGGCTGGGGCTGGGGCTGGGTCCAGGGCTGGGGCTGGGCTGGGGCTGGGGCTGGGGCCAGGGCAGGGCTGGCGGCAGGGATGGGATTGGGGCAGGGCAGAGCCCGAGGCTGGAGTCCAGGGCTGGGGCTGGGCGGTGGCTGGGGCTGAGCTGGGGCTGGGTCCAGGGCAGGGGCTGGGCTGGGTCTGGGGCTGGGGGCCAGGGCAGGGGCTAGTGCTGGGGCTGGGCTGGGGCAGGGCTGGGGCTGGGCTGGGGCCAGGGCTGGGGCGGGGCTGGGGCTAGGCTTGGGCAGGGCTGGGGCTGGGGCTGGGTCCAGGGCTGGGGCTTGGCTTGGGCAGGGCTGGGGCTGGGGCTGGGTCCAGGGCTGGGGCTGGGCTGGGGCAGGTCTGGGGCTGGGGCTGGGTCCAGGGCTGGGGCTGGGCTGGGGCAGGGCTGGCGCTGGGGCTGCGTCCAGGGCTGGGGCTGGGCTGGGACAGAGCTGGCGCTGGGGCTGGGCTGGGGCCGAGGGAGGGGCTGGTCTGGGAGTGGGGCTGGGCAGGGGCCGGGGCTGGGACCGGGGCTGGGGCAGGACTGAGGCTGGGACAGGGCTATGGCCGGGGCTGGGGTCGGGGCTAGGAGCAGGGCTGGGACTGAGGTTGGGGCCGGGGCTGGGGCTGGGGCTGGGCTGGGGCCGAGGGTGGGGCTGGGGCTGGGGCTGGGCTGGGGCAGGGCTGGGTCTGGGATAGGACCAGGACTGCGCTGGGCTGGGGCTGGTGCTGGGCTGGGGCTGGGGCTGGGGCTGGGGCTGGGCTGGGACTGGGTACAGGGCTGGAGCTGGGCTGTGGATGGGGCTGGGCTGGGGCAGGACTGGGGCTGGGCTGGGGCCGAGGGTGGGGCTGGGGCTGGGGCTGGGGCCTGAGGGTAGGGCTGGGCTAGGGCTGGGGCTGGGGTTGGGCTAGGGGCTGGAGGCTGGTCTGGGTCTGAGGCAGGGCTGGGGCAGGGCAGGGGCTGCGGCAGGGCTGGGGCCGGGGCTGAGGCTGGGCTGGGGCTGGGCTAAGGGCAGGGCTGGGTTAGGGCTGTGGCTGTGCAGGGCTGGGCTAGGGCTGGGCTGGGGCCGTTGATGGGGCCATGGGGTGGGGCTGGGCTGGGGTATGGGCTGAGCCTGGGGCAGTGCAGGGCCCGAGGCTGGGGTCCAGGGCTGGGGCT
>NW_027143259.1:0-70882 GCF_026170545.1 Melanerpes formicivorus
GCCCCCGGCCCCAGCCCCAGCTCCAGTCCTCGCCCCAGCTCAGCCCAGAACCCAGCCCAGCACCAGCCCCGGCCCCAGCCCTGCCGCAGCCCCAGCCCCAGCCCCACCCCTCGGCCCCAGCCCAGCCCCAGCCCCAGCCCAGCCCCAGCTCTGCCCTGGACCCACCCCCAGCCCCACCCCAGCCTCATCCCCAGCCCTGCCCCAGCCCAGCCCCTGCCCCAGCCCCAGCCCTGGCCCCAGCCCCCAGCCCCAGCCCTGCGCCAGCCCAGCCCCGGCCCCAGCCCCCGGCCCCTGCCCAGCCCCACTCCCATCCCTGCCCTCAGCCCTGCCCCAGCCCCAGCCCCAGCCCTGTCCCAGCCCCAGCCCAGCCATAGACTTGGTTCCCGCCCCAGCCCCAGCCCAGAACCCAGCCCAGCCTCAGCCCCGGTCGCAGCCCTGCCCCAGCCCCAGACCTAGCCCAGCCCTGCCCTCAGCCCAGCCCCAGCCCTGGCCCAGCCCAGCCTCCAGCCCAGCCCCACACACGGCCCCAGCCCCGGCTCCAGCCCAGCCCCCGCCCTGCCCCAGCCCCAGCCCTGCACCGAACCCAGCCCCAGCCCCGGCCCCTACCCCAGCCCCAGCCCTAGCCCAGCCCTGCCCTCAGCCCCAGCCCCAGCCCCAGCCCCAGCCCAGCCCCTGCCCTGGACCCAGCCCCAGCCCAGCCCCAGCCCAGCCACAGCCACAGCCCAGCCCCAGCCCTGGACCCAGCCCCAGTCGCAGCCCCATCCTCAGCCCAGACCCTACCCCAGCCTCAGCCCCGGCTCCAGTCCCCGCCCCAGCCCAGCCCAGAACCCAGCCCAGCCCCAGCCACAGCCCTGCCCCAGCCCCAGCCCCAGCCCAGCCCTGCCCTCAGCCCAGGCCCAGCCCTAGCCCAGCCCTGCCCTCAGCCCAGCCCCAGCCCCAGCCCAGCCCTGCCCCTCAGCCCAGGCCCAGCCCTAGCCCAGCCCTGCTCTCAGCCACAGCCCCAGCCCCAGCCCTGCCCCAGCCTTGGGCCCAGCCCAGTCCTGGTCCCAGCCCAGCCCCTGCCCTGCCCCAGCCCCAGCCCTAGCCCAGCCCTAGCCCAGCACTACCCTCAGGCCCCAGCCCCTACCCCAGCCCCAGCCCCAGCCCCAGCCGTGGCCCCAGCTTGTCCCCAGCCCCAGTCCTGCCCCAGCCCCGGCCCCAGCGCATCCCCAGCCCCAGCCCAGCCATAGAATTGGTTCCCAGCCCCCAGCCCCAGCCCTGCCCCCAGCCCAGCCCCAGCCCCGGCCCCAACCTCACTCCCAGCCCTGCCCCAGCCTCGGGCCCAGCCCTGTCCCAGGCCCCAGCCCAGAACCCATCCCAGCCCCAGCCCAGCCCTGCCCTCAGCCCCAGCCCCTGCCCCCAGCCCAGCCCCAGCCCTGGCCCCAACCTCAGTCCCAGCCCTGCCCCAGCCTTGGGCCCAGCCCTGTCCCAGGCCCAGCTCAGAACCCAGCCCAGCCCCAGCCACAGCCCTGCCCCAGCCCCAGCCCTAGCCCAGCCCTGCCCTCAGCCCAGCCCCAGCCCCAGCCCAGCCCCTGCCCTGGACCCAGCCCCAGCCCAGCCCCAGCCCAGCCCCAGCCACAGCCCAGCCCCAGCCCTGGACCCAGCCCCAGTCGCAGCCCCCATCCTCAGCCCAGACCCTACCCCAGCCTCAGCCCCGGCTCCAGTCCCCGCCCCAGCCCAGCCCAGAACCCAGCCCAGCCCCAGCCACAGCCCTGCCCCAGCCCCAGCCCCAGCCCAGCCCTGCCCTCAGCCAGGCCCAGCCCTAGCCCAGCCCTGCCCTCAGCCCAGCCCCAGCCCCAGCCCAGCCCTGCCCTCAGCCCAGGCCCAGCCCTAGCCCAGCCCTGCTCTCAGCCACAGCCCCAACCCCAGCCCTGCCCCAGTCCCTGTCCCAGCCCAGTCCTGGTCTCAGCCCAGCCCCTGCCCTGCCCCAGCCCCAGCCCAGCACTACCCTCAGGCCCCAGCCCCAGCCCCAGCCCTGCCCTTGACTTGATTCCAGCCCCGACCCCAGCCCTGCCCACAGCCCCAGCCCTGCCCCCAGCCGAGCACCGGCCCCAGCCCCTAGCCCTGCCCCCAAACCCGGCCCCAGCCCTGCCCCAGACCCAGACCTAGCCCAGCCCTGCCCCGGCCCAGCCCCAGCCCCAGTCGCAGCCCCATCCTCAGCCCAGACCCTACCCCAGCCTCAGCCCTGGCTCCAGTCCCCCGCCCCCAGCCCAGCCCAGAACCCAGCCCAGCCCCAGCCACAGCCCTGCCCCAGCCCCAGCCCCCAGCCCAGCCCTGCCCTCAGCCCAGGCCCAGCCCTAGCCCAGCCCTGCCCTCAGCCCAGCCCCAGCCCCAGCCCAGCCCTGCCCTCAGCCCAGGCCCAGCCCTAGCCCAGCCCTGCTCTCAGCCACAGCCCCAGCCCCAGCCCTGCCCCAGTCCCTGTCCCAGCCCAGTCCTGGTCCCAGCCCAGCCCCCTGCCCTGCCCCAGCCCCAGCCCTAGCCCAGCCCTAGCCCAGCACTACCCTCAGGCCCCAGCCCCTACCCCAGCCCCAGCCCCAGCCCCAGCCCCAGCCCTGGCCCCAGCTTGTCCCAGCCCCAGTCCTGCCCCAGCCCCGGCCCCCAGCGCATCCCCAGCCCCAGCCCAGCCATAGAATTGGTTCCCGCCCCAGCCCCAGCCCTGCCCCCAGCCCAGCCTCAGCCCCGGCCCCAACCTCAGTCCCAGCCCTGCCCCAGCCTCGGGCCCAGCCCTGTCCCAGGCCCAGCCCAGAACCCAGCCCATCCTCAGCCCCGGCCCCAGCTCTGCCCCAGCCCCAGACCTAGCCCAGCCCTGCCCTCAGCAACAGCCCAGCCCCAGCCCTGCCCCGGCCCAGCCCCAGCCCCCAGCCCAGCCCTGCCCTCAGCCACAGCCCAGCCCCAGCCCAGCCCCACCCACGGCCCCATCCCCGGACACAGCCCAGCCCTAGCCCAGCTCTGCACAGCCGCAGCCCAGCCCCAGCCCCAGCCCTGCCCCGGCCCCAGCCCCAGCCCACCCCAGCCCTGCCCCCCAGCCGAGCACCCGGCCCCAGCCCCTAGCCCTGCCCCCAACCCGGCCCCAGTCCAAGGCCCAGCCTCCAGCCTAGTTCTGCCCCCATCCCCAGCCCCAGCCCAGCCCCAGCCACGGCCCCAGACCCGGCCCCAGAGTCGGCCCCAGCCCCGCCCCAGCCCTACCCCAGCCCAGTCCCGGTCCCAGCCCAGGCCCCAGCCCCAGCCCCAGCCCCAGCCCCAGCCCAGCCCCAGCCCTGGACCCAGCCCCAGCCCCAGCCCTGCCCCAGCCCAGCCCCAGCCCTGGACCCAGCCCCAGCTCCAGCCCTGGCCCCAGCCCATCCCCAGCCCCAGCCCTGGCCCAAACCCCAGCCCCAGCCCTGGCCCCAGCCCCAGCCCCAGCCCCAGCCCAGCCCCAGCCCTGGCCCCAGCCCCAACCCTGCCCCAGCCCAGCCCCAGCACTAGCCCCTGCCCTGGACCCAGCCCCAGCTCCAGCCCTGGCCCCAGCCCATCCCCACAGCCCTGGCCCCAGCCCATCCCCAGCCCCAGCCCTGGCCCAAACCCCAGCCCCTGCCCTGGACCCAGCCCCAGCCCCAGCCCAGCCCCAGCCCTGCCCCCAACCCAGCCCCATCCCCATCCTGGACCCAGCCCAGCCCAGCCCCAGCCCCAGTCCTGCCCCCAGCCGAGCCCCGGCCGCAGCCCCCAGCCCTGCCCCCAACCCGGCCCCAGTCCAAGGCCCAGCCTCCAGCCTAGTTCTGCCCCATCCCCAGCCCCAGCCCTGCCCCAGCCCCGGCCCCAGCCCCGGCCCCAGACTCGGCCCCAGCCCTGCTCCCAGCCCCGACCCCTGCCCCAGCCCTAGCCCTACCCCAGCCCTGCCCCAGCCACAGTCCCAGCCCTGCCCCAGGCCCAGCCCAGAACACAGTCCAGGCCCAACCTCAGCTCCAGTCCTGCCCCAGCCACAGTCCTGCCCCAGCCCTGTCCCAGCCCAGCCTCAGCCCCGGCCCCAGCCCTTCCCCTGCCCCAGTCCTAGACCAGCCGTGCCCTCAGCCCCAGCCACAGCCCAGCCAAAGCCCTGGACCCAGCCCCAGCTCAGCCCCAGCCACAGCCCTAGCCCCAAACCTTCCCACTGCCCAGCCCCAGCCCTTCCCCAGCCCCAGCCCTAACCCAGCCCTGCCGTCAGCCCCAGACCCAGCCCCAGCCCCAGTCGCAGCCCTGGCCCCAGCCCAGACCCTAGCCCAGCCTCAGCCCCGGCTCCAGTCCCCGCCCCAGCCCAGCCCTGCTCCCAGCCCTGGCCCCAGCCCCGGCTCCAGTCCCCGCCCCAGGCCCAGCCCAGACCCCAGCCCAGCCCCACCCTCGGCCCCAGCCCAGCCCCAGCCCCAGCCCTGGACCCAGCCCTCAGCCCAGGCCCAGCCCTAGCCCAGCCCTGCCCTCAGCCACAGCCCCAGCCCCAGCCATGCCCCAGTCCCTGCCCCAGCCCAGTCCTGGTCCCAGCCCAGCCCCTGCCCTATCCCAGCCCCAGCCCCAGCCCTGCCCTTGACTTGGTTCCAGCCCCGACCCCAGCCCTGCCCCCAGCCCAGCCCTGCCCCCAGCCGAGCCCCGGCCCCAGGCCCTAGCCCTGCCCCCAACCCGGTCCCAGGCCAAGACCCAGCCTCCAGCCTAGTTCTGCCCCATCCCTGGCCCCAGCCCAGCCCCAGTCCCAGCCCCAGCCCCAGCCCCAGCCCTGCCCCAGCCCCGGCCCCAGCCCCGGCCCCAGACTCGGCCCCAGCCCCGCCCCAGCCCTGTCCCCAGCCCCTTCCCTGCCCCAGCCCTACCCCAGCCCAGTCCCGGTCCCAGCCCAGGCCCAGCCCCAGCCCAGCCCCAGCCCTTCCCCAGCCCCAGCCCCAGACCAGGCCGCAGCCCCAGCCCAGCCATAGAATTGGTTCCCGCCCCAGCCCCAGCCCTGCCCCCAGCCCAGCCCCAGCCCCGGCCCCAACCTCATTCCCAGCCCTGCCCCAGCCTCGGGCCCAGCCCTGTCCCAGGCCCAGCCCAGAACCCAGCCCAGGCCCAGCCCAGCCCTGCCCTCAGCCCCAGCCCTGCCCCCAGCCCAGCCCCAGCCCTGGCCCCAACCTCAGTCCCAGCCCTGCCCCAGCCTTGGGCCCAGCCCTGTCCCAGGCCCAGCTCAGAACCCAGCCCAGCCCCAGCCACAGCCCTGCCCCAGCCCCAGCCCTAGCCCAGCCCTGCCCTCAGCCCAGCCCCAGCCCCAGCCCAGCCCCTGCCCTGGACCCAGCCCCAGCCCAGCCCCAGCCCAGCCCCAGCCACAGCCCAGCCCCAGCCCTGGACCCAGCCCCAGTCGCAGCCCCATCCTCAGCCAAGACCCTACCCCAGCCTCAGGCCCGGCTCCAGTCCCCGCCCCAGCCCAGCCTGCCCCAGCCCTACCCCAGCCCAAGCCCTGGCCCCAGCTTGTCCCAGCCCCAGTCCTGCCCCAGCCCCGGCCCCAGCGCATCCCCAGCCCCAGCCCAGCCATAGAATTGGTTCCCGACCCAGCCCCAGCCCTGCCCCCAGCCCAGCCCCAGCCCCGGCCCCAACCTCAGTCCCAGCCCTGCCCCAGCCTCGGGCCCAGCCCTGTCCCAGGCCCAGCCCAGAACCCAGCCCAGCCCCAGCCACAGCCCTGCCCAAGCCCCAGCCCTAGCCCAGCCCTGCCCTCAGCCCAGCCCCAGCCCCAGCCCACCCCTGCCCTCAGCCCAGGCCCAGCCCTAGCCCAGCCCTGCCCTCAGCCCAGCCCCAGCCCCAGCCCAGCCCTGCCCTCAGCCCAGGCTCAGCCCTAGCCCAGCCCTGCTCTCAGCCACAGCCCCAGCCCCAGCCCTGCCCCAGTCCCTGACCCAGCCCAGTCCTGGTCCCAGCCCAGCCCCTGCCCTGCCCCAGCCCCAGCCCTAGCCCAGCCCTACCCTCAGGACCCAGCCCCAGACCCAGCCCCAGCCCTGCCCTTGACTTGGTTCCAGCCCCGACCCCAGCCCTGCCCCAGCCCAGCCCTGCCCCCAGCCGAGCACCGGCCCCAGCCCCTAGCCCTGCCCCCAACCCGGCCCCAGCCCAGCCCCATCCCCAGCCCCAGCCCTGCCCCAGAACAGCCCCAGCCCTGCGCCAGCCCAGCCCCAGCCCCAGCCCAGCCCCTGCCCTAGACCCAGCCCCAGCCCTAACCGAGCCCCAGCCCAGCCCCAGCCACCGCCCAGCCCCAGCCCTGCCCCCAGCCCAGCCCTGCCCCCAGCCGAGCCCCGGCCCCAGCCCCTAGCCCTGCCCCCAACCCGGCCCCAGGCCAAGGCCCAGCCTCCAGCCTAGTTCTGCCCCATCCCCGGTCCCAGCCCAGCCCCAGCCCCAGCTCCGCCCCAGCCCTATCCCCAGAACAGCCCCAGCCCTGCGCCAGCCCAGCCCCAGCCCCAGCCCAGCCCCTGCCCTGGACCCAGCCCCAGCCCTAACCCAGCCCCAGCCCAGCCCCAGCCACCGCCAGCCCCAGCCCTGCCCCCAGCCCAGCCCCATCCCCACCCTGGACCCAGCCCCAGCCCTGCCCCAGCCCGAGACCTAGCCCAGCCCTGCCCTCAGCCCAGCCCCAGCCCTGGCCCAGCCCAGCCCCCAGCCCAGCCCCACGCACGGCCCCAGCCCCGGCCCCAGCCCAGCCCCCGCCCTGCCCCAGCCCCAGCCCTGCACCGAACGCAGCCGCAGCCCCGGCCCCTACCCCAGCCCCAGCCCTAGCCCAGCCCTGCCCTCAGCCCCAGCCCCAGCCCCAGCCCCAGCCCAGCCCCAGCCCTGGACCCAGCCCCAGTCGCAGCCCCATCCTCAGCCCAGACCCTAGCCCAGCCACACTCCCGGCTCCAGTCCCCGCCCCAGCCCCAGCCCCAGCCCATTCCCAGCCCCAGCCCAGCCATAGAATTGGTTCCCGCCCCAGCCCAGCCAGAACCCAGCCCAGCCCCAGCCACAGCCCAGCCCCAGCCCCAGCCCTAGCCCAGCCCTGCCCTCAGCCCAGGCGTAGCCCTAGCCCAGCCCTGCTCTCAGCCACAGCCCCAGCCCCAGTCCTGCCCCATTCCCTGCCCCAGCCCAGTCCTGGTCCCAGTCCAGCCCCTGCCCTGCCCCAGCCCCAGCCCTAGCCCAGCCCTACCCTCAGGCCCCAGCCCCAGCCCCAGCCCCAGCCCTGCTCTTGACTTGGTTCCAGCCCCGCCCTAGCCCTGTCCCCAGCCCCTTCCCTGCCCCAGCCCTACCCCAGCCCAGTTCCGGTCCCAGCCCAGCCCCAGCCCCAGCCCATCCCCAGCCCCAGCCCAGCCATAGAATTGGTTCCCAGCCCAGCCCAGCCCAGAACCCAGCCCAGCACCAGCCACAGCCCAGCCCCTGCCCCAGCCCTACCCCAGCCCAGTCCCGGTCCCTAGCCCAGGCCCAGCCCCAGCCCCCCAGCCCCAGCCCCCAGCCCCCCTTCCCCAGCCCCAGCCCCAGACCAGGCCGCAGCCCCAGCCCAGCCATAGAATTGGTTCCCGCCCCAGCCCCAGCCCTGCCCCCAGCCCAGCCCCAGCCCCGGCCCCAACCTCAGTCCCAGCCCTGCCCCAGCCTCGGGCCCAGCCCTGTCCCAGGCCCAGCCCAGAACCCAGCCCAGCCCCAGCCACAGCCCTGCCCCATCCCCAGCCCTAGCCCAGCCCAGCCCTCAGCCCAGCCCCCAGCCCAGCCCCAGCCCCAGCCCCAGCCCAGCCCTGCCCTCAGCCCAGGCCCAGCCCTAGCCCAGCCCTGCCCTCAGCCCAGCCCCAGCCCTAGCCCAGCCTTGCCCTCAGCCCAGCCCCAGCCCCAGCCCAGCCCTGCCCTCAGCCCCAGCCCTGCCCCCAGCCCAGCCCCAGCCCCTGGCCCCAGCCTCAGTCCCAGCCCTGCCCCAGCCTTGGGCCCAGCCCTGTCCCAGGTCCAGCTCAGAACCCAGCCCAGCCCCAGCCACAGCCCTGCCCCAGCCCCAGCCCTAGCCCAGCCCTGCCCTCAGCCCAGCCCCAGCCCCAGCCCAGCCCCTGCCCTGGACCCAGCCCCAGCCCTAGCCCAGCCCTGCCCTCAGCCCAGCCCCAGCCCCAGCCCAGCCCTGCCCTCAGCCCAGGCTCAGCCCTAGCCCAGCCCTGCTCTCAGCCACAGCCCCAGCCCCAGCCCTGCCCCAGTCCCTGACCCAGCCCAGTCCTGGTCCCAGCCCAGCCCCTGCCCTGCCCCAGCCCCAGCCCTAGCCCAGCCCTACCCTCAGGACCCAGCCCCAGCCCCAGCCCCAGCCCTGCCCTTGACTTGGTTCCAGCCCCGACCCCAGCCCTGCCCCCAGCCCAGCCCTGCCCCCAGCTGAGCACCGGCCCCAGCCCCTAGCCCTGCCCCCAACCCGGCCCCAGCCCAGCCCCATCCCCAGCCCCAGCCCTGCCCCAGAACAGCCCCAGCCCTGCGCCAGCCCAGCCCCAGCCCCAGCCCAGCCCCTGCCCTAGACCCAGCCCCAGCCCTAACCGAGCCCCAGCCCAGCCCCAGCCACCGCCCAGCCCCAGCCCTGCCCCCAGCCCAGCCCCATCCCCACCCTGGACCCAGACCCAGCCCTGTCCCAGCCCCAGCCCAGCCTCAGCCCCGACCCCAGCCCTGCCCCCAGCCAAGCCCTGCCCCCAGCCGAGCCCCGGACCCAGCCCCTAGCCCTGCCCCCAACCCGGCCCCAGGCCAAGGCCCAGCCTCCAGCCCAGTTCTGCCCCATCCCCGGCCCTAGCCCAGCTGCAGCCCCAGCCCCAGCCCCAGCCCTGCCCCCAGCCCAGCCCCATCCCCACCCTGGACCCAGCCCCAGCCCTGTCCCAGCCCCAGCCCAGCCTCAGCCCCGACCCCAGCCCTGCCCCCAGCCCAGCCCTGCCCCCAGCCGAGCCCCGGCCCCAGCCCCTAGCCCTGCCCCCAACCCGGCCCCAGGCCAGTTCTGCCCCATCCCTGGCCCCAGCCCAGCCGCAGCCCCAGCCCCAGCCCCCAACCCTGCCCCAGCCCTGGCCCCTGCCCCGGCCCCAGACTCGGCCCCAGCCCCGCCCCAGCCCTGTCGCCAGCCCCTTCCCTGCCCCAGCCCTACCCCAGCCCAGTCCCGGTCCCAGCCGAGGCCCAGCCCTGCTCCCAGCCCCGGCCCCAGCCCCAGCTCCAGTCCTCGCCCCAGCTCAGCCCAGAACCCAGCCCAGCACCAGCCCCGGCCCCAGCCCTGCCGCAGCCCCAGCCCCAGCCCCACCCTCGGCCCCAGCCCAGCCCCAGCCCCAGCCCAGCCCCAGCTCTGCCCTGGACCCACCCCCAGCCCCACCCCAGCCTCATCCCCAGCCCTGCCCCAGCCCAGCCCCTGCCCCAGCCCCAGCCCTGGCCCCAGCCCCAGCCCCAGCCCTGCGCCAGCCCAGCCCCGGCCCCAGCCCCGGCCCCTGCCCAGCCCCACTCCCATCCCTGCCCTCAGCCCTGCCCCAGCCCCAGCCCCAGCCCTGTCCCAGCCCCAGCCCAGCCATAGACTTGGTTCCCGCCCCAGCCCCAGCCCAGAACCCAGCCCAGCCTCAGCCCCGGTCGCAGCCCTGCCCCAGCCCCAGACCTAGCCCAGCCCTGCCCTCAGCCCAGCCCCAGCCCTGGCCCAGCCCAGCCTCCAGCCCAGCCCCACACACGGCCCCAGCCCCGGCTCCAGCCCAGCCCCCGCCCTGCCCCAGCCCCAGCCCTGCACCGAACCCAGCCCCAGCCCCGGCCCCTACCCCAGCCCCAGCCCTAGCCCAGCCCTGCCCTCAGCCCCAGCCCCAGCCCCAGCCCCAGCCCAGCCCCTGCCCTGGACCCAGCCCCAGCCCAGCCCCAGCCCAGCCACAGCCACAGCCCAGCCCCAGCCCTGGACCCAGCCCCAGTCGCAGCCCCATCCTCAGCCCAGACCCTACCCCAGCCTCAGCCCCGGCTCCAGTCCCCGCCCCAGCCCAGCCCAGAACCCAGCCCAGCCCCAGCCACAGCCCTGCCCCAGCCCCAGCCCCAGCCCAGCCCTGCCCTCAGCCCAGGCCCAGCCCTAGCCCAGCCCTGCCCTCAGCCCAGCCCCAGCCCCAGCCCAGCCCTGCCCTCAGCCCAGGCCCAGCCCTAGCCCAGCCCTGCTCTCAGCCACAGCCCCAGCCCCAGCCCTGCCCCAGCCTTGGGCCCAGCCCAGTCCTGGTCCCAGCCCAGCCCCTGCCCTGCCCCAGCCCCAGCCCTAGCCCAGCCCTAGCCCAGCACTACCCTCAGGCCCCAGCCCCTACCCCAGCCCCAGCCCCAGCCCCAGCCGTGGCCCCAGCTTGTCCCAGCCCCAGTCCTGCCCCAGCCCCGGCCCCAGCGCATCCCCAGCCCCAGCCCAGCCATAGAATTGGTTCCCGCCCCAGCCCCAGCCCTGCCCCCAGCCCAGCCCCAGCCCCGGCCCCAACCTCACTCCCAGCCCTGCCCCAGCCTCGGGCCCAGCCCTGTCCCAGGCCCAGCCCAGAACCCATCCCAGCCCCAGCCCAGCCCTGCCCTCAGCCCCAGCCCTGCCCCCAGCCCAGCCCCAGCCCTGGCCCCAACCTCAGTCCCAGCCCTGCCCCAGCCTTGGGCCCAGCCCTGTCCCAGGCCCAGCTCAGAACCCAGCCCAGCCCCAGCCACAGCCCTGCCCCAGCCCCAGCCCTAGCCCAGCCCTGCCCTCAGCCCAGCCCCAGCCCCAGCCCAGCCCCTGCCCTGGACCCAGCCCCAGCCCAGCCCCAGCCCAGCCCCAGCCACAGCCCAGCCCCAGCCCTGGACCCAGCCCCCAGTCGCAGCCCCATCCTCAGCCCAGACCCTACCCCAGCCTCAGCCCCGGCTCCAGTCCCCGCCCCAGCCCAGCCCAGAACCCAGCCCAGCCCCAGCCACAGCCCTGCCCCAGCCCCAGCCCCAGCCCAGCCCTGCCCTCAGCCCAGGCCCAGCCCTAGCCCAGCCCTGCCCTCAGCCCAGCCCCAGCCCCAGCCCAGCCCTGCCCTCAGCCCAGGCCCAGCCCTAGCCCAGCCCTGCTCTCAGCCACAGCCCCAACCCCAGCCCTGCCCCAGTCCCTGTCCCAGCCCAGTCCTGGTCTCAGCCCAGCCCCTGCCCTGCCCCAGCCCCAGCCCTAGCCCCAGCCCTAGCCCAGCACTACCCTCAGGCCCCAGCCCCAGCCCCAGCCCTGCCCTTGACTTGATTCCAGCCCCGACCCCAGCCCTGCCCACAGCCCAGCCCTGCCCCCAGCCGAGCACCGGCCCCAGCCCCTAGCCCTGCCCCCAACCCGGCCCCAGCCCTGCCCCAGACCCAGACCTAGCCCAGCCCTGCCCCGGCCCAGCCCCAGCCCCAGTCGCAGCCCCATCCTCAGCCCAGACCCTACCCCAGCCTCAGCCCTGGCTCCAGTCCCCGCCCCAGCCCAGCCCAGAACCCAGCCCAGCCCCAGCCACAGCCCTGCCCCAGCCCCAGCCCCAGCCCAGCCCTGCCCTCAGCCCAGGCCCAGCCCTAGCCCAGCCCTGCCCTCAGCCCAGCCCCAGCCCCAGCCCAGCCCTGCCCTCAGCCCAGGCCCAGCCCTAGCCCAGCCCTGCTCTCAGCCACAGCCCCAGCCCCAGCCCTGCCCCAGTCCCTGTCCCAGCCCAGTCCTGGTCCCAGCCCAGCCCCTGCCCTGCCCCAGCCCCAGCCCTAGCCCAGCCCTAGCCCAGCACTACCCTCAGGCCCCAGCCCCTACCCCAGCCCCAGCCCCAGCCCCAGCCCCAGCCCTGGCCCCAGCTTGTCCCAGCCCCAGTCCTGCCCCAGCCCCGGCCCCAGCGCATCCCCAGCCCCAGCCCAGCCATAGAATTGGTTCCCGCCCCAGCCCCAGCCCTGCCCCCAGCCCAGCCTCAGCCCCGGCCCCCAGCCTCGGGCCCAGCCCTGTCCCAGGCCCCAGCCCAGAACCCAGCCCATCCTCAGCCCCCGGCCCCAGCTCTGCCCCAGCCCCAGACCTAGCCCAGCCCTGCCCTCAGCAACAGCCCAGCCCCAGCCCTGCCCCGGCCCAGCCCCAGCCCCCAGCCCCAGCCCTGCCCTCAGCCACAGCCCAGCCCCAGCCCAGCCCCACACCACACGGCCCCATCCCCGGACACAGCCCAGCCCTAGCCCAGCTCTGCACAGCCGCAGCCCAGCCCCCAGCCCCAGCCCTGCCCCCGGCCCCAGCCCCAGCCCACCCCAGCCCTGCCCCCAGCCGAGCACCCGGCCCCCAGCCCCTAGCCCTGCCCCCAACCCGGCCACCAGTCCAAGGCCCAGCCTCCAGCCCTAGTTCTGCCCCATCCCCCAGCCCCAGCCCAGCCCCCAGCCACGGCCCCAGACCCGGCCCCAGAGTCGGCCCCAGCCCCGCCCCAGCCCCTACCCCAGCCCCAGTCCCGGTCCCAGCCCAGGCCCCAGCCCCAGCCCCAGCCCCAGCCCCAGCCCAGCCCCAGCCCTGGACCCAGCCCCCAGCCCCAGCCCTGCCCCAGCCCAGCCCCAGCCCTGGACCCAGCCCCAGCTCCAGCCCTGGCCCCAGCCCATCCCCCAGCCCCAGCCCTGGCCCAAACCCCAGCCCCAGCCCTGGCCCCAGCCCCAGCCCCAGCCCCAGCCCAGCCCCAGCCCTCGGCCCCAGCCCCAACCCTGCCCCAGCCCAGCCCCAGCACTAGCCCCTGCCCTGGACCCAGCCCCAGCTCCAGCCCTGGCCCCAGCCCCATCCCCAGCCCCAGCCCTGGCCCCAAACCCCAGCCCCTGCCCTGGACCCAGCCCCAGCCCCAGCCCAGCCCCAGCCCTGCCCCCAACCCAGCCCCATCCCCATCCTGGACCCAGCCCAGCCCAGCCCCCAGCCCCAGTCCTGCCCCCAGCCGAGCCCCCGGCCGCAGCCCCCAGCCCTGCCCCCAACCCGGCCCCAGTCCAAGGCCCAGCCTCCAGCCTAGTTCTGCCCCATCCCCAGCCCCAGCCCTGCCCCAGCCCCGGCCCCAGCCCCGGCCCCAGACTCGGCCCCAGCCCTGCTCCCAGCCCCGACCCCTGCCCCAGCCCTAGCCCTACCCCAGCCCTGCCCCAGCCACAGTCCCAGCCCTGCCCCAGGCCCAGCCCAGAACACAGTCCAGGCCCAACCTCAGCTCCAGTCCTGCCCCAGCCACAGTCCTTGCCCCAGCCCTGTCCCAGCCCAGCCTCAGCCACCGGCCCCAGCCCTTCCCCTGCCCCAGTCCTAGACCAGCCGTGCCCTCAGCCCCCAGCCACAGCCCAGCCAAAGCCCTGGACCCAGCCCCAGCTCAGCCCCAGCCACAGCCCTAGCCCCAAACCTTCCCACTGCCCAGCCCCAGCCCTTCCCCAGCCCCAGCCCTAACCCAGCCCTGCCGTCAGCCCCAGACCCAGCCCCAGCCCCAGTCGCAGCCCTGGCCCCAGCCCAGACCCTAGCCCAGCCTCAGCCCCGGCTCCAGTCCCCGCCCCAGCCCAGCCCTGCTCCCAGCCCTGGCCCCAGCCCCGGCTCCAGTCCCCGCCCCAGGCCCAGCCCAGACCCCAGCCCAGCCCCACCCTCGGCCCCAGCCCAGCCCCAGCCCCAGCCCTGGACCCAGCCCTCAGCCCAGGCCCAGCCCTAGCCCAGCCCTGCCCTCAGCCACAGCCCCAGCCCCAGCCATGCCCCAGTCCCTGCCCCAGCCCAGTCCTGGTCCCAGCCCAGCCCCTGCCCTATCCCAGCCCCAGCCCCAGCCCTGCCCTTGACTTGGTTCCAGCCCCGACCCCAGCCCTGCCCCCAGCCCAGCCCTGCCCCCAGCCGAGCCCCGGCCCCAGGCCCTAGCCCTGCCCCCAACCCGGTCCCAGGCCAAGACCCAGCCTCCAGCCTAGTTCTGCCCCATCCCTGGCCCCAGCCCAGCCCCAGTCCCAGCCCCAGCCCCAGCCCCAGCCCTGCCCCAGCCCCGGCCCCAGCCCCGGCCCCAGACTCGGCCCCAGCCCCGCCCCAGCCCTGTCCCCAGCCCCTTCCCTGCCCCAGCCCTACCCCAGCCCAGTCCCGGTCCCAGCCCAGGCCCAGCCCCAGCCCAGCCCCAGCCCTTCCCCAGCCCCAGCCCCAGACCAGGCCGCAGCCCCAGCCCAGCCATAGAATTGGTTCCCGCCCCAGCCCCAGCCCTGCCCCCAGCCCAGCCCCAGCCCCGGCCCCAACCTCATTCCCAGCCCTGCCCCAGCCTCGGGCCCAGCCCTGTCCCAGGCCCAGCCCAGAACCCAGCCCAGGCCCAGCCCAGCCCTGCCCTCAGCCCCAGCCCTGCCCCCAGCCCAGCCCCAGCCCTGGCCCCAACCTCAGTCCCAGCCCTGCCCCAGCCTTGGGCCCAGCCCTGTCCCAGGCCCAGCTCAGAACCCAGCCCAGCCCCAGCCACAGCCCTGCCCCAGCCCCAGCCCTAGCCCAGCCCTGCCCTCAGCCCAGCCCCAGCCCCAGCCCAGCCCCTGCCCTGGACCCAGCCCCAGCCCAGCCCCAGCCCAGCCCCAGCCACAGCCCAGCCCCAGCCCTGGACCCAGCCCCAGTCGCAGCCCCATCCTCAGCCAAGACCCTACCCCAGCCTCAGGCCCGGCTCCAGTCCCCGCCCCAGCCCAGCCTGCCCCAGCCCTACCCCAGCCCAAGCCCTGGCCCCAGCTTGTCCCAGCCCCAGTCCTGCCCCAGCCCCGGCCCCCAGCGCATCCCCAGCCCCAGCCCAGCCATAGAATTGGTTCCCGACCCAGCCCCAGCCCTGCCCCCAGCCCAGCCCCAGCCCCGGCCCCAACCTCAGTCCCAGCCCTGCCCCAGCCTCGGGCCCAGCCCTGTCCCAGGCCCAGCCCAGAACCCAGCCCAGCCCCAGCCACAGCCCTGCCCAAGCCCCAGCCCTAGCCCAGCCCTGCCCTCAGCCCAGCCCCAGCCCCAGCCCACCCCTGCCCTCAGCCCAGGCCCAGCCCTAGCCCAGCCCTGCCCTCAGCCCAGCCCCAGCCCCAGCCCAGCCCTGCCCTCAGCCCAGGCTCAGCCCTAGCCCAGCCCTGCTCTCAGCCACAGCCCCAGCCCCAGCCCTGCCCCAGTCCCTGACCCAGCCCAGTCCTGGTCCCAGCCCAGCCCCAGCCCTGCCCCAGCCCCAGCCCTAGCCCAGCCCTACCCTCAGGACCCAGCCCCAGACCCAGCCCCAGCCCTGCCCTTGACTTGGTTCCAGCCCCGACCCCAGCCCTGCCCCCAGCCCAGCCCTGCCCCCAGCCGAGCACCGGCCCCAGCCCCTAGCCCTGCCCCCAACCCGGCCCCAGCCCAGCCCCATCCCCAGCCCCAGCCCTGCCCCAGAACAGCCCCAGCCCTGCGCCAGCCCAGCCCCAGCCCCAGCACAGCCCCTGCCCTAGACCCAGCCCCAGCCCTAACCGAGCCCCAGCCCAGCCCCAGCCACCGCCCAGCCCCAGCCCTGCCCCCAGCCCAGCCCTGCCCCCAGCCGAGCCCCGGCCCCAGCCCCTAGCCCTGCCCCCAACCCGGCCCCAGGCCAAGGCCCAGCCTCCAGCCTAGTTCTGCCCCATCCCCGGTCCCAGCCCAGCCCCAGCCCCAGCTCCGCCCCAGCCCTATCCCCAGAACAGCCCCAGCCCTGCGCCAGCCCAGCCCCAGCCCCAGCCCAGCCCCTGCCCTGGACCCAGCCCCAGCCCTAACCCAGCCCCAGCCCAGCCCCAGCCACCGCCAGCCCCAGCCCTGCCCCCAGCCCAGCCCCATCCCCACCCTGGACCCAGCCCCAGCCCTGCCCCAGCCCGAGACCTAGCCCAGCCCTGCCCTCAGCCCAGCCCCAGCCCTGGCCCAGCCCAGCCCCCAGCCCAGCCCCACGCACGGCCCCAGCCCCGGCCCCAGCCCAGCCCCCCGCCCTGCCCCAGCCCCAGCCCTGCACCGAACGCAGCCGCAGCCCCGGCCCCTACCCCAGCCCCAGCCCTAGCCCAGCCCTGCCCTCAGCCCCAGCCCCAGCCCCAGCCCCAGCCCAGCCCCAGCCCTGGACCCAGCCCCAGTCGCAGCCCCATCCTCAGCCCAGACCCTAGCCCAGCCACACTCCCGGCTCCAGTCCCCGCCCCAGCCCCAGCCCCAGCCCATTCCCAGCCCCAGCCCAGCCATAGAATTGGTTCCCGCCCCAGCCCAGCCCAGAACCCAGCCCAGCCCCAGCCACAGCCCAGCCCCAGCCCCAGCCCTAGCCCAGCCCTGCCCTCAGCCCAGGCGTAGCCCTAGCCCAGCCCTGCTCTCAGCCACAGCCCCAGCCCCAGTCCTGCCCCATTCCCTGCCCCAGCCCAGTCCTGGTCCCAGTCCAGCCCCTGCCCTGCCCCAGCCCCAGCCCTAGCCCAGCCCTACCCTCAGGCCCCAGCCCCAGCCCCAGCCCCAGCCCTGCTCTTGACTTGGTTCCAGCCCCGCCCTAGCCCTGTCCCCATCCCCTTCCCTGCCCCAGCCCTACCCCAGCCCAGTTCTGGTCCCAGCCCAGGCCCAGCCCAGCCACAGCCCCGGCTCCAGTCCCCGCCCCAGCCCCAGCCCCTGCCCATCCCCAGCCCCAGCCCAGCCATGGAATTGGTTCCCAGCCCAGCCCAGCCCAGAACCCAGCCCAGCCCCAGCCACAGCCCAGCCCCTGCCCCAGCCCTACCCCAGCCCAGTCCCGGTCCCAGCCCAGGCCCAGCCCCAGCCCAGCCCCAGCCCTTCCCCAGCCCCAGCCCCAGACCAGGCCGCAGCCCCAGCCCAGCCATAGAATTGGTTCCCGCCCCGGCCCCAGCCCTGCCCCCAGCCCAGCCCCAGCCCCGGCCCCAACCTCAGTCCCAGCCCTGCCCCAGCCTCGGGCCCAGCCCTGTCCCAGGCCCAGCCCAGAACCCAGCCCAGCCCCAGCCACAGCCCTGCCCCATCCCCAGCCCTAGCCCAGCCCTGCCCTCAGCCCAGCCCCAGCCCCAGCCCAGCCCTGCCCTCATCCCAGGCCCAGCCCTAGCCCAGCCCTGCCCTCAGCCCAGCCCCAGCCCTAGCCCAGCCCTGCCCTCAGCCCAGCCCCAGCCCCAGCCCAGCCCTGCCCTCAGCCCAGGCCCAGCCCTAGCCCAGCCCTGCCCTCAGCCCAGCCCCAGCCCTAGCCCAGCCCTGCCTTCAGCCCAGCCCCAGCCCCAGCCCAGCCCTGCCCTCAGCCCCAGCCCTGCCCCCAGCCCAGCCCCAGCCCTGGCCCCAACCTCAGTCCCAGCCCTGCCCCAGCCTTGGGCCCAGCCCTGTCCCAGGCTCAGCCCAGAACCCAGCCCAGCCCCAGCCACAGCCCTGCCCAAGCCCCAGCCCTAGCCCAGCCCTGCCCTCAGCCCAGCCCCAGCCCCAGCCCACCCCTGCCCTCAGCCCAGGCCCAGCCCTAGCCCAGCCCTGCCCTTAGCCCAGCCCCAGCCCCAGCCCAGCCCTGCCCTCAGCCCAGGCTCAGCCCTAGCCCAGCCCTGCTCTCAGCCACAGCCCCAGCCCCAGCCCTGCCCCAGTCCCTGACCCAGCCCAGTCCTGGTCCCAGCCCAGCCCCTGCCCTGCCCCAGCCCCAGCCCTAGCCCAGCCCTACCCTCAGGCCCCAGCCCCAGCCCCAGCCCCAGCCCTGCCCTTGACTTGGTTCCAGCCCCGACCCCAGCCCTGCCCCCAGCCCAGCCCTGCCCCCAGCCGAGCCCCGGCCCCAGCCCCTAGCCCTGCCCCCAACCCGGCCCCAGGCCAAGGCCCAGCCTCCAGCCTAGTTCTAACCCATCCCCGGCCCCAGCCCAGCCCCAGCCCCAGCCCCAGCCCTGCCCCAGAACAGCCCCAGCCCTGCGCCAGCCCAGCCCCAGCCCCAGCCCAGCCCCTGCCCTGGCCCCAGCCCCAGCCCCAGCCCTGCGCCAGCCCAGCCCCGGCCCCAGCCCCGGCCCCTGCCCAGCCCCACTCCCATCCCTGCCCCCAGCCCTGCCCCAGCCCCAGCCCCAGCCCTGTCCCAGCCCCAGCCCAGCCATAGACTTGGTTCCCGCCCCAGCCCCAGCCCAGAACCCAGCCCAGCCTCAGCCCCGGTCGCAGCCCTGCCCCAGCCCCAGACCTAGCCCAGCCCTGCCCTCAGCCCAGCCCCAGCCCTGGCCCAGCCCAGCCTCCAGCCCAGCCCCACACACGGCCCCAGCCCCGGCTCCAGCCCAGCCCCCGCCCTGCCCCAGCCCCAGCCCTGCACCGAACCCAGCCCCAGCCCCGGCCCCTACCCCAGCCCCAGCCCTAGCCCAGGCCTGCCCTCAGCCCAGCCCCAGCCCCAGCCCCAGCCCAGCCCCTGCCCTGGACCCAGCCCCAGCCCAGCCCCAGCCCAGCCCCAGCCCTGGACCCAGCCCCAGTCGCAGCCCCATCCTCAGCCCAGACCCTACCCCAGCCTCAGGCCCGGCTCCAGTCCCCGCCCCAGCCCAGCCTGCCCCAGCCCTACCCCAGCCCCAGCCCCAGCCCCAGCCCCAGCCCTGGCCCCAGCTTGTCCCAGCCCCAGTCCTGCCCCAGCCCCGGCCCCAGCGCATCCCCAGCCCCAGCCCAGCCATAGAATTGGTTCCCGCCCCAGCCACAGCCCTGCCCCAGCCCCAGCCCTAGCCCAGCCCTGCCCTCAGCCCAGCCCCAGCCCCAGCCCAGACCCTGCCCTGGACCCAGCCCCAGCCCAGCCCCAGCCCAGCCCCAGCCACAGCCCAGCCCCAGCCCTGGACCCAGCCCCAGTCGCAGCCCCATCCTCAGCCAAGACCCTACCCCAGCCTCAGGCCCGGCTCCAGTCCCCGCCCCAGCCCAGCCTGCCCCAGCCCTACCCCAGCCCCAGCCCTGGCCCCAGCTTGTCCCAGCCCCAGTCCTGCCCCAGCCCCGGCCCCAGCGCATCCCCAGCCCCAGCCCAGCCATAGAATTGGTTCCCGACCCAGCCCCAGCCCTGCCCCCAGCCCAGCCCCAGCCCCGGCCCCAACCTCAGTCCCAGCCCTGCCCCAGCCTCGGGCCCAGCCCTGTCCCAGGCCCAGCCCAGAACCCAGCCCAGCCCCAGCCACAGCCCTGCCCAAGCCCCAGCCCTAGCCCAGCCCTGCCCTCAGCCCAGCCCCAGCCCCAGCCCACCCCTGCCCTCAGCCCAGGCCCAGCCCTAGCCCAGCCCTGCCCTCAGCCCAGCCCCAGCCCCAGCCCAGCCCTGCCCACAGCCCAGGCTCAGCCCTAGCCCAGCCCTGCTCTCAGCCACAGCCCCAGCCCCAGCCCTGCCCCAGTCCCTGACCCAGCCCAGTCCTGGTCCCAGCCCAGCCCCATCCCCAGCCCCAGCCCTGCCCCAGAACAGCCCCAGCCCTGCGCCAGCCCAGCCCCAGCCCCAGCCCAGCCCCTGCCCTAGACCCAGCCCCAGCCCTAACCGAGCCCCAGCCCAGCCCCAGCCACCGCCCAGCCCCAGCCCTGCCCCCAGCCCAGCCCTGCCCCCAGCCGAGCCCCGGCCCCAGCCCCTAGCCCTGCCCCCAACCCGGCCCCAGGCCAAGGCCCAGCCTCCAGCCTAGTTCTGCCCCATCCCCGGTCCCAGCCCAGCCCCAGCCCCAGCTCCGCCCCAGCCCTATCCCCAGAACAGCCCCAGCCCTGCGCCAGCCCAGCCCCAGCCCCAGCCCAGCCCCTGCCCTGGACCCAGCCCCAGCCCTAACCCAGCCCCAGCCCAGCCCCAGCCACCGCCAGCCCCAGCCCTGCCCCCAGCCCAGCCCCATCCCCACCCTGGACCCAGCCCCAGCCCTGCCCCAGCCCGAGACCTAGCCCAGCCCTGCCCTCAGCCCAGCCCCAGCCCTGGCCCAGCCCAGCCCCCAGCCCAGCCCCACGCACGGCCCCAGCCCCGGCCCCAGCCCAGCCCCCGCCCTGCCCCAGCCCCAGCCCTGCACCGAACGCAGCCGCAGCCCCGGCCCCTACCCCAGCCCCAGCCCTAGCCCAGCCCTGCCCTCAGCCCCAGCCCCAGCCCCAGCCCCAGCCCAGCCCCAGCCCTGGACCCAGCCCCAGTCGCAGCCCCATCCTCAGCCCAGACCCTAGCCCAGCCACACTCCCGGCTCCAGTCCCCGCCCCAGCCCCAGCCCCAGCCCATTCCCAGCCCCAGCCCAGCCATAGAATTGGTTCCCGCCCCAGCCCAGCCCAGAACCCAGCCCAGCCCCAGCCACAGCCCAGCCCCAGCCCCAGCCCTAGCCCAGCCCTGCCCTCAGCACAGGCGTAGCCCTAGCCCAGCCCTGCTCTCAGCCACAGCCCCAGCCCCAGCCCTGCCCCATTCCCTGCCCCAGCCCAGTCCTGGTCCCAGTCCAGCCCCTGCCCTGCCCCAGCCCCAGCCCTAGCCCAGCCCTACCCTCAGGCCCCAGCCCCAGCCCCAGCCCCAGCCCTGCTCTTGACTTGGTTCCAGCCCTGCCCTAGCCCTGTCCCCAGCCCCTTCCCTGCCCCAGCCCTACCCCAGCCCAGTTCCGGTCCCAGCCCAGGCCCAGCCCAGCCACAGCCCCGGCTCCAGTCCCCGCCCCAGCCCCAGCCCCTGCCCATCCCCAGCCCCAGCCCAGCCATGGAATTGGTTCCCAGCCCAGCCCAGCCCAGAACCCAGCCCAGCCCCAGCCACAGCCCAGCCCCTGCCCCAGCCCTAGCCCAGCCCTGCCCTCAGCCCAGCCCCAGCCCCGGCCCCCAACCTCACTCCCAGCCCTGCCCCAGCCTTGGGCCCAGCCCTGTCCCAGGCCCAGCCCAGAACCCAGCCCAGCCCCAGCCACAGCCCTGCCCAAGCCCCAGCCCTAGCCCAGCCCTGCCCTCAGCCAAGCCCCAGCCCCAGCCCAGCCCTGCCCTCAGCCCAGGCTCAGCCCTAGCCCAGCCCTGCTCTCAGCCACATCCCCAGCCCCAGCCCTGCCCCAGTCCCTGACCCAGCCCAGTCCTGGTCCCAGCCCAGCCCCTGCCCTGCCCCAGCCCCAGCCCTAGCCCAGCCCTACCCTCAGGCCCCAGCCCCAGCCCCAGCCCCAGCCCTGCCCTTGACTTGGTTCCAGCCCCGACCCCAGCCCTGCCCCCAGCCCAGCCCTGCCCCCAGCCGAGCCCCGGCCCCCAGCCCCTAGCCCTGCCCCCAACCCGGCCCCAGGCCAAGGCCCAGCCTCCAGCCTAGTTCTAACCCATCCCCGGCCCCAGCCCAGCCCCAGCCCCAGCCCTGCCCCAGAACAGCCCCAGCCCTGCGCCAGCCCAGCCCCAGCCCCAGCCCAGCCCCTGCCCTGGCCCCAGCCCCAGCCCCAGCCCTGCGCCAGCCCAGCCCCGGCCCCAGCCCCGGCCCCTGCCCAGCCACACTCCCATCCCTGCCCCCAGCCCTGCCCCACCCCCAGCCCCAGCCCTGTCCCAGCCCCAGCCCAGCCATAGACTTGGTTCCCGCCCCAGCCCCAGCCCAGAACCCAGCCCAGCCTCAGCCCCCGGTCGCAGCCCTGCCCCAGCCCCAGACCTAGCCCAGCCCTGCCCTCAGCCCAGCCCCAGCCCTGGCCCAGCCCAGCCTCCAGCCCAGCCCCACACACGGCCCCAGCCCCGGCTCCAGCCCAGCCCGTGCCCTGCCCCAGCCCCAGCCCTGCACCGAACCCAGCTCCAGCCCCGGCCCCTACCCCAGCCCCAGCCCTAGCCCAGCCCTGCCCTCAGCCCCAGCCCCCAGCCCCAGCCCAGCCCCTGCCCTGGACCCAGCCCCAGCCCAGCCCCAGCCCAGCCACAGCCACAGCCCAGCCCCAGCCCTGGACCCAGCCCCAGTCGCAGCCCCATCCTCAGCCCAGACCGTACCCCAGCCTCAGCCCCGGCTCCAGTCCCCGCCCCAGCCCAGCCCAGAACCCAGCCCAGCCCCAGCCACAGCCCTGCCCCAGCCCCAGCCCCAGCCCAGCCCTGCCCTCAGCCCAGGCCCAGCCCTAGCCCAGCCCTGCCCCTAGCCCAGCCCCAGCCCCAGCCCAGCCCTGCCCTCAGCCCAGGCCCAGCCCTAGCCCAGCCCTGCTCTCAGCCACAGCCCCAGCCCCAGCCCTGCCCCAGCCTTGGGCCCAGCCCAGTCCTGGTCCCAGCCCAGCCCCTGCCCTGCCCCAGCCCCAGCCCTAGCCCAGCCCTAGCCCAGCACTACCCTCAGGCCCCAGCCCCTACCCCAGCCCCAGCCCCAGCCGTGGCCCCAGCTTGTCCCAGCCCCAGTCCTGCCCCAGCCCCGGCCCCAGCGCATCCCCAGCCCCAGCCCAGCCATAGAATTGGTTCCCGCCCCAGCCCCAGCCCTGCCCCCAGCCCAGCCCCAGCCCCGGCCCCAACCTCACTCCCAGCCCTGCCCCAGCCTCGGGCCCAGCCCTGTCCCAGGCCCAGCCCAGAACCCATCCCAGCCCCAGCCCAGCCCTGCCCTCAGCCCCAGCCCTGCCCCCAGCCCAGCCCCAGCCCTGGCCCCAACCTCAGTCCCAGCCCTGCCCCAGCCTTGGGCCCAGCCCTGTCCCAGGCCCAGCTCAGAACCCAGCCCAGCCACAGCCACAGCCCTGCCCCAGCCCCAGCCCTAGCCCAGCCCTGCCCTCAGCCCAGCCCCAGCCCCAGCCCAGCCCCTGCCCTGGACCCAGCCCCAGCCCAGCCCCAGCCACAGCCCAGCCCCAGCCCTGGACCCAGCCCCAGTCGCAGCCCCATCCTCAGCCCAGACCCTACCCCAGCCTCAGCCCCGGCTCCAGTCCCCGCCCCAGCCCAGCCCAGAACCCAGCCCAGCCCCAGCCACAGGCCCTGCCCCAGCCCCAGCCCCAGCCCAGCCCTGCCCTCAGCCCAGGCCCAGCCCTAGCCCAGCCCTGCCCTCAGCCCAGCCCCAGCCCCAGCCCAGCCCTGCCCTCAGCCCAGGCCCAGCCCTAGCCCAGCCCTGCTCTCAGCCACAGCCCCAGCCCCAGCCCTGCCCCAGTCCCTGTCCCAGCCCAGTCCTGGTCCCAGCCCAGCCCCTGCCCTGCCCCAGCCCCAGCCCTAGCCCAGCCCTAGCCCAGCACTACCCTCAGGCCCCAGCCCCAGCCCCAGCCCCAGCCCTGCCCTTGACTTGATTCCAGCCCCGACCCCAGCCCTGCCCCCAGCCCAGCCCTGCCCCCAGCCGAGCACCGGCCCCAGCCCCTAGCCCTGCCCCCAACCCGGCCCCAGCCCTGCCCCAGACCCAGACCTAGCCCAGCCCTGCCCCGGCCCAGCCCCAGCCCCAGTCGCAGCCCCATCCTCAGCCCAGACCCTACCCCAGCCTCAGCCCCGGCTCCAGTCCCCGCCCCAGCCCAGCCCAGAACCCAGCCCAGCCCCAGCCACAGCCCAGGCCCAGCCCCAGCCCCAGCCCCAACCCTGCCCCAGCCCCGGCCCCAGCCCCGGCCCCAGACTCGGCCCCAGCCCCGCCCCAGCCCTGTCGCCAGCCCCTTCCCTGCCCCAGCCCTACCCCAGCCCAGTCCCGGTCCCAGCCGAGGCCCAGCCCTGCTCCCAGCCCCGGCCCCAGCCCCAGCTCCAGTCCCCCGCCCCAGCTCAGCCCAGAACCCAGCCCAGCACCAGCCCCGGCCCCAGCCCTGCCGCAGCCCCAGCCCCAGCCCCACCCTCGGCCCCAGCCCAGCCCCAGCCCCAGCCCAGCCCCAGCTCTGCCCTGGACCCACCCCCAGCCCCACCCCAGCCTCATCCCCAGCCCTGCCCCAGCCCAGCCCCTGCCCCAGCCCCAGCCCCGGCCCCAGCCCCGGCCCCTGCCCAGCCCCACTCCCATCCCTGCCCCCAGCCCTGCCCCAGCCCCAGCCCTGTCCCAGCCCCAGCCCAGCCATAGACTTGGTTCCCGCCCCAGCCCCAGCCCAGAACCCAGCCCAGCCTCAGCCCCGGTCGCAGCCCTGCCCCAGCCCCAGACCTAGCCCAGCCCTGCCCTCAGCCCAGCCCCAGCCCTGGCCCAGCCCAGCCTCCAGCCCAGCCCCACACACGGCCCCAGCCCCGGCTCCAGCCCAGCCCCTGCCCTGCCCCAGCCCCAGCCCTGCACCGAACCCAGCCCCAGCCCCGGTCCCTACCCCAGCCCCAGCCCTAGCCCAGCCCTGCCCTCAGCCCCAGCCCCAGCCCCAGCCCCAGCCCAGCCCCTGCCCTGGACCCAGCCCCAGCCCAGCCCCAGCCCAGCCCCAGCCCTGGACCCAGCCCCAGTCGCAGCCCCATCCTCAGCCCAGACCCTACCCCAGCCTCAGGCCCGGCTCCAGTCCCAGCCCCAGCCACAGCCCTGCCCCAGCCCCAGCCCTGCCCTTGACTTGGTTCCAGCCCCGACCCCAGCCCTGCCCCCAGCCCAGCCCTGCCCCCAGCCAAGCCCCGGCCCCAGCCCCTAGCCCTGCCCCCAACCCGGCCCCAGGCCAAGGCCCAGCCTCCAGCCTAGTTCTGCCCCATCCCCGGCCCCAGCCCAGCCCCAGCCCCAGCCCCAGCCCCAGCGCTGTCCCAGCCCCGACCCCAGCCCTGCCCCCAGCCCAGCCCTGCCCCCAGCCGAGCCCCAGCCCCAGCCCCTAGCCCTGCCACCAACCCGTCCCCAGGACAAGGCCCAGCCTCCAGCCTAGTTCTGCCCCATCCCCGGTCCCAGCCCAGCCCCAGCCCCAGCTCCGCCCCAGCCCTATCCCCAGAACAGCCCCAGCCCTGCGCCAGCCCAGCCCCAGCCCCAGCCCAGCCCCTGCCCATCCCCAGCCCCAGCCCAGGCATGGAATTGGTTCCCAGCCCAGCCCAGCCCAGAACCCAGCCCAGCCCCAGCCACAGCCCAGCCCCTGCCCCAGCCCTACCCCAGCCCAGTCCCGGTCCCAGCCCAGGCCCAGCCCCAGCCCAGCCCCAGCCCTTCCCCAGCCCCAGCCCCAGACCAGGCCGCAGCCCCAGCCCAGCCATAGAATTGGTTCCCGCCCCAGCCCCAGCCCTTGGCCCAGCCCTACCCCAGCCCTGTCCCCAGCCCCAGCCCTGCACCCAACCCAGCCCCAGCCCTGCCCCAGCTCTGGCCCCAGCCCTGTCCCCAGCCCCGGCCCCTGCCCCAGCCCCAGCCCTGGCCCGGCCCAGCCCCAGCCCCAGCCCTGCCCCAGCCCTGCCCCAGCTCCAGCCCTGCCCCAGCCCTGCCCCAGCCCCAGCCCTAGCCCAGCCCTGCCCACAGCCCCAGCCCCAGCCCCACACCAGCCCCAGCCCTGGACCCAGCCCCAGCCCAGCCCCAGCCAAAGACCCAGCCCCAGCCCTGCCCCAGCCCAGCCCCAGCCCCAGCCCAGCACAGCCCCAGCCCCAGCCCCAGCCCTGCCCCAGCCCTGGACCCAGCCCCAGCCCAGCCCCAGCCCAGCCCCAGCCACAGCCCCAGCCACAGCCACAGCCCCAGCCCTGCCCCAGCCCAGCCCAGCCCCAGCCCCAGCCCAGCACAGCCCCAGCCCCAGCCCCAGCTCTGCCCCAGCCCTGGACCCAGCCCCAGCCCCAGCCCTTGGCCCAGCCCTACCCCAGCCCTGTCCCCAGCCACAGCCCTGCCCCAGCTCTGGCCCCAGCCCTGTCCCCAGCCCCGGCCCCTGCCCCAGCCCCAGCCCTGCCCCGGCCCAGCCCCTGCCCCAGCCCCAGCCCCTGCCCTGGACCCAGCCCCAGCCCAGCCCTTCCCCAACGCTGCCCCAGCCCAGCCCCGGCCCCAGCCCAGCCCCACTCCCATCCCTGCCCCCAGCCCTGCCCCAGGCCCAGCCCAGACCCCAGCCCAGCCCCACCCTCGGCCCCAGCCCAGCCCCAGCCCCAGCCCTGGACCCAGCCCTCAGCCCAGGCCCAGCCCTAGCCCAGCCCTGCCCTCAGCCACAGCCCCAGCCCCAGCCATGCCCCAGTCCCTGCCCCAGCCCAGTCCTGGTCCCAGCCCAGCCCCTGCCCTACCCCAGCCCCAGCCCCAGCCCTGCCCTTGACTTGGTTCCAGCCCCGACCCCAGCCCTGCCCCCAGCCCAGCCCTGCCCCCAGCCGAGCCCCGGCCCCAGGCCCTAGCCCTGCCCCCAACCTGGTCCCAGGCCAAGACCCAGCCTCCAGCCTAGTTCTGCCCCATCCCTGGCCCCAGCCCAGCCCCAGTCCCAGCCCCAGCCCCAGCCCCAGCCCTGCCCCAGCCCCGGCCCCAGCCCCGGCCCCAGACTCAGCCCCAGCCCCGCCCCAGCCCTGTCCCCAGCCCCTTCCCTGCCCCAGCCCTACCCCAGCCCAGTCCCGGTCCCAGCCCAGGCCCAGCCCCAGCCCAGCCCCAGCCCTTCCCCAGCCCCAGCCCCAGACCAGGCCGCAGCCCCAGCCCAGCCATAGAATTGGTTCCCGCCCCAGCCCCAGCCCTGCCCCCAGCCCAGCCCCAGCCCCGGCCCCAACCTCACTCCCAGCCCTGCCCCAGCCTCGGGCCCAGCCCTGTCCCAGGCCCAGCCCAGAACCCATCCCAGGCCCAGCCCAGCCCTGCCCTCAGCCCCAGCCCTGTCCCCAGCCCAGCCCCAGCCCTGGCCCCAACCTCAGTCCCAGCCCTGCCCCAGCCTTGGGCCCAGCCCTGTCCCAGGCCCAGCTCAGAACCCAGCCCAGCCCCAGCCACAGCCCTGCCCCAGCCCCAGCCCTAGCCCAGCCCTGCCCTCAGCCCAGCCCCAGCCCCAGCCCAGCCCCTGCCCTGGACCCAGCCCCAGCCCAGCCCCAGCCCAGCCCCAGCCACAGCCCAGCCCCAGCCCTGGACCCAGCCCCAGTCGCAGCCCCATCCTCAGCCCAGACCCTACCCCAGCCTCAGCCCCGGCTCCAGTCCCCGCCCCAGCCCAGCCCAGAACCCAGCCCAGCCCCAGCCACAGCCCTGCCCCAGCCCCAGCCCCAGCCCAGCCCTGCCCTCAGCCCAGGCCCAGCCCTAGCCCAGCCCTGCCCTCAGCCCAGCCCCAGCCCCAGCCCAGCCCTGCCCTCAGCCCAGGCCCAGCCCTAGCCCAGCCCTGCTCTCAGCCACAGCCCCAACCCCAGCCCTGCCCCAGTCCCTGTCCCAGCCCAGTCCTGGTCTCAGCCCAGCCCCTGCCCTGCCCCAGCCCCAGCCCTAGCCCCAGCCCTAGCCCAGCACTACCCTCAGGCCCCAGCCCCAGCCCCAGCCCTGCCCTTGACTTGATTCCAGCCCCGACCCCAGCCCTGCCCACAGCCCAGCCCTGCCCCCAGCCGAGCACCGGCCCCAGCCCCTAGCCCTGCCCCCAACCCGGCCCCAGCCCTGCCCCAGACCCAGACCTAGCCCAGCCCTGCCCCGGCCCAGCCCCAGCCCCAGTCGCAGCCCCATCCTCAGCCCAGACCCTACCCCAGCCTCAGCCCTGGCTCCAGTCCCCCGCCCCAGCCCAGCCCAGAACCCAGCCCAGCCCCAGCCACAGCCCTGCCCCAGCCCCAGCCCCAGCCCAGCCCTGCCCTCAGCCCAGGCCCAGCCCTAGCCCAGCCCTGCCCTCAGCCCAGCCCCAGCCCCAGCCCAGCCCTGCCCTCAGCCCAGGCCCAGCCCTAGCCCAGCCCTGCTCTCAGCCACAGCCCCAGCCCCAGCCCTGCCCCAGTCCCTGTCCCAGCCCAGTCCTGGTCCCAGCCCAGCCCCTGCCCTGCCCCAGCCCCAGCCCTAGCCCAGCCCTAGCCCAGCACTACCCTCAGGCCCCAGCCCCTACCCCAGCCCCAGCCCCAGCCCCAGCCCCAGCCCTGGCCCCAGCTTGTCCCAGCCCCAGTCCTGCCCCAGCCCCGGCCCCAGCGCATCCCCAGCCCCAGCCCAGCCATAGAATTGGTTCCCGCCCCAGCCCCAGCCCTGCCCCCAGCCCAGCCTCAGCCCCGGCCCCAACCTCAGTCCCAGCCCTGCCCCAGCCTCGGGCCCAGCCCTGTCCCAGGCCCAGCCCAGAACCCAGCCCATCCTCAGCCCCGGCCCCAGCTCTGCCCCAGCCCCAGACCTAGCCCAGCCCTGCCCTCAGCAACAGCCCAGCCCCAGCCCTGCCCCGGCCCAGCCCCAGCCCCAGCCCCAGCCCAGCCCTGCCCTCAGCCACAGCCCAGCCCCAGCCCAGCCCCACCCACGGCCCCATCCCCGGACACAGCCCAGCCCTAGCCCAGCTCTGCACAGCCGCAGCCCAGCCCCAGCCCCAGCCCTGCCCCGGCCCCAGCCCCAGCCCACCCCAGCCCTGCCCCCAGCCGAGCACCGGCCCCAGCCCCTAGCCCTGCCCCCAACCCGGCCCCAGTCCAAGGCCCAGCCTCCAGCCTAGTTCTGCCCCATCCCCAGCCCCAGCCCAGCCCCAGCCACGGCCCCAGACCCGGCCCCAGAGTCGGCCCCAGCCCCGCCCCAGCCCTGTCCCCAGCCCATTCCCTGCCCCAGCCCTACCCCAGCCCAGTCCCGGTCCCAGCCCAGGCCCCAGCCCTGGACCCAGCCCCAGCCCCAGCCCAGCCCCAGCCCTGGACCCAGCCCCAGCCCCAGCCCTGCCCCAGCCCAGCCCCAGCCCTGGACCCAGCCCCAGCTCCAGCCCTGGCCCCAGCCCATCCCCAGCCCCAGCCCTGGCCCAAACCCCAGCCCCAGCCCTGGCCCCAGCCCCAGCCCCAGCCCCAGCCCAGCCCCAGCCCTGGACCCAGCCCCAGCCCCAGCGCTGTCCCAGCCCCGACCCCAGCCCTGCCCCCAGCCCAGCCCTGCCCCCAGCCGAGCCCCAGCCCCAGCCCCTAGCCCTGCCACCAACCCGTCCCCAGGACAAGGCCCAGCCTCCAGCCTAGTTCTGCCCCATCCCCGGTCCCAGCCCAGCCCCAGCCCCAGCTCCGCCCCAGCCCTATCCCCAGAACAGCCCCAGCCCTGCGCCAGCCCAGCCCCAGCCCCAGCCCAGCCCCTGCCCATCCCCCAGCCCCAGCCCAGGCATGGAATTGGTTCCCAGCCCAGCCCAGCCCAGAACCCAGCCCAGCCCCAGCCACAGCCCAGCCCCTGCCCCAGCCCTACCCCAGCCCAGTCCCGGTCCCAGCCCAGGCCCAGCCCCAGCCCAGCCCCAGCCCTTCCCCAGCCCCAGCCCCAGACCAGGCCGCAGCCCCAGCCCAGCCATAGAATTGGTTCCCGCCCCAGCCCCAGCCCTTGGCCCAGCCCTACCCCAGCCCTGTCCCCAGCCCCAGCCCTGCACCCAACCCAGCCCCAGCCCTGCCCCAGCTCTGGCCCCAGCCCTGTCCCCAGCCCCGGCCCCTGCCCCAGCCCCAGCCCTGGCCCGGCCCAGCCCCAGCCCCAGCCCTGCCCCAGCCCTGCCCCAGCTCCAGCCCTGCCCCAGCCCTGCCCCAGCCCCAGCCCTAGCCCAGCCCTGCCCACAGCCCCAGCCCCAGCCCCACACCAGCCCCAGCCCTGGACCCAGCCCCAGCCCAGCCCCAGCCAAAGACCCAGCCCCAGCCCTGCCCCAGCCCAGCCCCAGCCCCAGCCCAGCACAGCCCCAGCCCCAGCCCCAGCCCTGCCCCAGCCCTGGACCCAGCCCCAGCCCAGCCCCAGCCCAGCCCCAGCCACAGCCCCAGCCACAGCCACAGCCCCAGCCCTGCCCCAGCCCAGCCCAGCCCCAGCCCCAGCCCAGCACAGCCCCAGCCCCAGCCCCAGCTCTGCCCCAGCCCTGGACCCAGCCCCAGCCCCAGCCCTTGGCCCAGCCCTACCCCAGCCCTGTCCCCAGCCACAGCCCTGCCCCAGCTCTGGCCCCAGCCCTGTCCCCAGCCCCGGCCCCTGCCCCAGCCCCAGCCCTGCCCCGGCCCAGCCCCTGCCCCAGCCCCAGCCCCTGCCCTGGACCCAGCCCCAGCCCAGCCCTTCCCCAACGCTGCCCCAGCCCAGCCCCGGCCCCAGCCCAGCCCCACTCCCATCCCTGCCCCCAGCCCTGCCCCAGGCCCAGCCCAGACCCCAGCCCAGCCCCACCCTCGGCCCCAGCCCAGCCCCAGCCCCAGCCCTGGACCCAGCCCTCAGCCCAGGCCCAGCCCTAGCCCAGCCCTGCCCTCAGCCACAGCCCCAGCCCCAGCCATGCCCCAGTCCCTGCCCCAGCCCAGTCCTGGTCCCAGCCCAGCCCCTGCCCTACCCCAGCCCCAGCCCCAGCCCTGCCCTTGACTTGGTTCCAGCCCCGACCCCCAGCCCTGCCCCCAGCCCAGCCCTGCCCCCAGCCGAGCCCCGGCCCCAGGCCCTAGCCCTGCCCCCAACCTGGTCCCAGGCCAAGACCCAGCCTCCAGCCTAGTTCTGCCCCATCCCTGGCCCCAGCCCAGCCCCAGTCCCAGCCCCAGCCCCAGCCCCAGCCCTGCCCCAGCCCCGGCCCCAGCCCCGGCCCCCAGACTCGGCCCCAGCCCCGCCCCAGCCCTGTCCCCAGCCCCTTCCCTGCCCCAGCCCTACCCCAGCCCAGTCCCGGTCCCAGCCCAGGCCCAGCCCCAGCCCAGCCCCAGCCCTTCCCCAGCCCCAGCCCCAGACCAGGCCGCAGCCCCAGCCCAGCCATAGAATTGGTTCCCGCCCCCAGCCCCAGCCCTGCCCCCAGCCCAGCCCCAGCCCCCGGCCCCAACCTCACTCCCAGCCCTGCCCCAGCCTCGGGCCCAGCCCTGTCCCAGGCCCAGCCCAGAACCCATCCCAGGCCCAGCCCAGCCCTGCCCTCAGCCCCAGCCCTGTCCCCAGCCCAGCCCCAGCCCTGGCCCCAACCTCAGTCCCAGCCCTGCCCCAGCCTTGGGCCCAGCCCCTGTCCCAGGCCCAGCTCAGAACCCAGCCCAGCCCCAGCCACAGCCCTGCCCCAGCCCCAGCCCTAGCCCAGCCCTGCCCTCAGCCCAGCCCCAGCCCCAGCCCAGCCCCTGCCCTGGACCCAGCCCCAGCCCAGCCCCAGCCCAGCCCCAGCCACAGCCCAGCCCCAGCCCTGGACCCAGCCCCAGTCGCAGCCCCCATCCTCAGCCCAGACCCTACCCCAGCCTCAGCCCCGGCTCCAGTCCCCGCCCCAGCCCAGCCCAGAACCCAGCCCAGCCCCAGCCACAGCCCTGCCCCAGCCCCAGCCCCAGCCCAGCCCTGCCCTCAGCCCAGGCCCAGCCCTACTAGCCCAGCCCTGCCCTCAGCCCAGCCCCAGCCCCAGCCCAGCCCTGCCCTCAGCCCAGGCCCAGCCCTAGCCCAGCCCTGCTCTCAGCCACAGCCCCAACCCCAGCCCTGCCCCAGTCCCTGTCCCAGCCCAGTCCTGGTCTCAGCCCAGCCCCTGCCCTGCCCCAGCCCCAGCCCTAGCCCCAGCCCTAGCCCAGCACTACCCTCAGGCCCCAGCCCAGCCCCAGCCCTGCCCTTGACTTGATTCCAGCCCCGACCCCAGCCCTGCCCACAGCCAGCCCTGCCCCCAGCCGAGCACCGGCCCCAGCCCCTAGCCCTGCCCCCAACCCGGCCCCAGCCCTGCCCCAGACCCAGACCTAGCCCAGCCCTGCCCCGGCCCAGCCCCAGCCCCAGTCGCAGCCCCAATCCTCAGCCCAGACCCTACCCCAGCCTCAGCCCTGGCTCCAGTCCCCGCCCCAGCCCAGCCCAGAACCCAGCCCAGCCCCAGCCACAGCCCTGCCCCAGCCCCAGCCCCAGCCCAGCCCTGCCCTCAGCCCAGGCCCAGCCCTAGCCCAGCCCCTGCCCTCAGCCCAGCCCCAGCCCCAGCCCAGCCCTGCCCTCAGCCCAGGCCCAGCCCTAGCCCAGCCCTGCTCTCAGCCACAGCCCCAGCCCCAGCCCTGCCCCAGTCCCTGTCCCAGCCCAGTCCTGGTCCCAGCCCAGCCCCTGCCCTGCCCCAGCCCCAGCCCTAGCCAGCCCTAGCCCAGCACTACCCTCAGGCCCCAGCCCCTACCCCAGCCCCCAGCCCCAGCCCCAGCCCCAGCCCTGGCCCCAGCTTGTCCCAGCCCCAGTCCCTGCCCCAGCCCCGGCCCCCAGCGCATCCCCAGCCCCAGCCCAGCCATAGAATTGGTTCCCGCCCCAGCCCCAGCCCTGCCCCCCAGCCCAGCCTCAGCCCCGGCCCCCAACCTCAGTCCCAGCCCTGCCCCAGCCTCGGGCCCAGCCCTGTCCCAGGCCCAGCCCAGAACCCAGCCCATCCTCAGCCCCGGCCCCAGCTCTGCCCCAGCCCCAGACCTAGCCCAGCCCTGCCCTCAGCAACAGCCCAGCCCCAGCCCTGCCCGGCCCAGCCCCAGCCCCAGCCCAGCCCTGCCCTCAGCCACAGCCCAGCCCCAGCCCAGCCCCACCCACGGCCCCCATACCCCGGACACAGCCCAGCCCTAGCCCAGCTCTGCACAGCCGCAGCCCAGCCCCAGCCCCAGCCCTGCCCCCGGCCCCAGCCCCAGCCCACCCCAGCCCTGCCCCCAGCCGAGCACCGGCCCCAGCCCCTAGCCCTGCCCCCAACCCGGCCCCAGTCCAAGGCCCAGCCTCCAGCCTAGTTCTGCCCCATCCCCAGCCCCAGCCCAGCCCCAGCCACGGCCCCAGACCCGGCCCCAGAGTCGGCCCCAGCCCCGCCCCAGCCCTGTCCCCAGCCCATTCCCTGCCCCAGCCCTACCCCAGCCCAGTCCCGGTCCCAGCCCAGGCCCCAGCCCTGGACCCAGCCCCAGCCCCAGCCCAGCCCCAGCCCTGGACCCAGCCCCAGCCCCAGTCCTGCCCCAGCCCAGCCCCGCCCCAGCCCAGCCCCAGCCCTGGACCCAGCCCCAGCTCCAGCCCTGGCCCCAGCCCATCCCCAGCCCCCAGCCCTGGCCCAAACCCCAGCCCCAGCCCTGGCCCCAGCCCCAGCCCCAGCCCCAGCCCAGCCCCAGCCCTGGCCCCAGCCCCAACCCTGCCCCAGCCCAGCCCCAGCACTAGGCCCCTGCCCTGGACCCAGCCCCAGCTCCAGCCCTGGCCCCAGCCCATCCCCAGCCCCAGCCCTGGCCCAAACCCCAGCCCCTGCCCTGGACCCAGCCCCAGCCCCAGCCCAGCCCCAGCCCTGCCCCCAACCCAGCCCCATCCCCATCCTGGACCCAGCCCAGCCCAGCCCCAGCCCCAGTCCTGCCCCCAGCCGAGCCCCGGCCGCAGCCCCCAGCCCTGCCCCCAACCCGGCCCCAGTCCAAGGCCCAGCCTCCAGCCTAGTTCTGCCCCATCCCCAGCCCCAGCCCTGCCCCAGCCCCGGCCCCCAGCCCCGGCCCCAGACTCGGCCCCAGCCCTGCTCCCAGCCCCGACCCCTGCCCCAGCCCTAGCCCTACCCCAGCCCTGCCCCAGCCACAGTCCCAGCCCTGCCCCAGGCCCAGCCCAGAACACAGTCCAGGCCCAACCTCAGCTCCAGTCCTGCCCCAGCCACAGTCCTGCCCCAGCCCTGTCCCAGCCCAGCCTCAGCCCCGGCCCCAGCCCTTCCCCTGCCCCAGTCCTAGACCAGCCGTGCCCTCAGCCCCAGCCACAGCCCAGCCAAAGCCCTGGACCCAGCCCCAGCTCAGCCCCAGCCACAGCCCTAGCCCCCAGACCTTCCCACTGCCCAGCCCCAGCCCTAACCCAGCCCCAGCCCTAACCCAGCCCTGCCATCAGCCCCAGACCCAGCCCCAGCCCCAGTCGCAGCCCTGGCCCCAGCCCAGACCCTAGCCCAGCCTCAGCCCCGGCTCCAGTCCCCGCCCCAGCCCAGCCCTGCTCCCAGCCCTGGCCCCAGCCCCGGCTCCAGTCCCCGCCCCCAGCTCAGCCCAGAACCCAGCCCAGCACCAGCCCCGGCCCCAGCCCTGCCACAGCCCCAGCCCCAGCCCCCACCCTCGGCCCCAGCCCAGCCCCAGCCACCACCCAGCCGTAGCCCTGCCCCCAGCCCAGCCCCATCCCCACCCTGGACCCAGCCCCAGCCCAGCCCCAGCCACAGCCCAGCCCCAGCCCCTTCCCTGCCCCAGCCCCAGCCCCAGTCCTGCCCCATCCCAGCCCCCAGCCCCAGCCCTGCCCAAGCCCTTCCCTTAGCCCAGCCCCAGCCCCAGCCCGGCCCCAGCCCTGTCCCCCAGCCACAGCCACAGACCAGCACCAACGCTGCTCCAGCCCCAGCCCCAGCCCTGCCCAAACCTTGGTTCCAGTCCCGGCCCCAGCCCTGCCCCAGGCCCAGCCCCATCCCCATCCCTGCCCCCAACCCCAGCCCTACCCCATCCCTGCCCCAGCCTCGGGCCCAGCCCTGCCCCAGGCCCAGCTCAGACCCCAGCCCAGCCCCACCCTCATCCCCAGCCCTGTCCCCAGACCCAGCCCTGCCCCAGCCCAGCCCCAGCCCCCAGCCCAGCTCCAGCCCTGCCCCAGCCCCAGCCCCAGCCCAGCCCTGCCCTCAGCCACAGCCCAGCCCCAGCCCAGCCCCACCCACGGCCCCATCCCCGGACACAGCCCAGCCCTAGCCCAGCTCTGCACAGCCACAGCGCAGCCCCAGCCCCAGCCCTGCCCCAGCCCCAGCCCCAGCCCACCCCAGCCCCAGCCCTGCCCCAGTCCCTGACCCCAGCCCAGTCCTGGTCCCAGCCCAGCCCCTGCCCTGCCCCAGCCCTGGCCCCAGCCCCAACCCTGCCCCCAGCCCAGCCCCAGCCCTGTCCCCTGCCCTGGACCCAGCCCCAGCTCCAGCCCTGGCCCCAGCCCATCCCCAGCCCCAGCCCTGGCCCAAACCCCAGCCCCTGCCCTGGACCCAGCCCCAGCCCCAGCCCAGCCCCCAGCCCTGCCCCCAACCCAGCCCCATCCCCATCCTGGACCCAGCCCAGCCCAGCCCCAGCCCCAGTCCTGCCCCCAGCCGAGCCCCCGGCCGCAGCCCCCAGCCCTGCCCCCAACCCGGCCCCAGTCCAAGGCCCAGCCTCCAGCCTAGTTCTGCCCCATCCCCAGCCCCAGCCCTGCCCCAGCCCCGGCCCCAGCCCCGGCCCCAGACTCGGCCCCAGCCCTGCTCCCAGCCCCGACCCCTGCCCCAGCCCTAGCCCTACCCCAGCCCTGCCCCAGCCACAGTCCCAGCCCTGCCCCCAGGCCCAGCCCAGAACACAGTCCAGGCCCAACCTCAGCTCCAGTCCTGCCCCAGCCACAGTCCTGCCCCAGCCCTGTCCCAGCCCAGCCTCAGCCCCGGCCCCAGCCCTTCCCCTGCCCCAGTCCTAGACCAGCCGTGCCCTCAGCCCCAGCCACAGCCCAGCCAAAGCCCTGGACCCAGCCCCAGCTCAGCCCCAGCCACAGCCCTAGCCCCAGACCTTCCCACTGCCCAGCCCCAGCCCTTCCCCAGCCCCAGCCCTAACCCAGCCCTGCCGTCAGCCCCAGACCCCAGCCCCAGCCCCAGTCGCAGCCCTGGCCCCAGCCCAGACCCTAGCCCAGCCTCAGCCCCGGCTCCAGTCCCCGCCCCAGCCCAGCCCTGCTCCCAGCCCTGGCCCCAGCCCCGGCTCCAGTCCCCCGCCCCAGCTAAGCCCAGAACCCAGCCCAGCACCAGCCCCGGCCCCAGCCCTGCCACAGCCCCAGCCCCAGCCCCACCCTCGGCCCCAGCCCAGCCCCAGCCACCACCCAGCCCCAGCCCTGCCCCCAGCCCAGCCCCATCCCCACCCTGGACCCAGCCCCAGCCCAGCCCCAGCCACAGCCCAGCCCCAGCCCCTTCCCTGCCCCAGCCCCAGCCCCAGTCCTGCCCCATCCCAGCCCCCAGCCCCAGCCCTGCCCAAGCCCTTCCCTTAGCCCAGCCCCAGCCCCAGCCCGGCCCCAGCCCTGTCCCCAGCCACAGCCACAGACCAGCACCAACGCTGCTCCAGCCCCAGCCCCAGCCCTGCCCAAACCTTGGTTCCAGTCCCGGCCCCAGCCCTGCCCCAGGCCCAGCCCCATCCCCATCCCTGCCCCCAACCCCAGCCCTACCCCCATCCCTGCCCCAGCCTCGGGCCCAGCCCTGCCCCAGGCCCCAGCTCAGACCCCAGCCCAGCCCCACCCTCATCCCCAGCCCTGTCCCAGACTCAGCCCTGCCCCAGCCCAGCCCCAGCCCCAGCCCAGCTCCAGCCCTGCCCCAGCCCCAGACCTAGCCCAGCCCTGCCCTCAGCCACAGCCCAGCCCCAGCCCTGCCCCGGCCCAGCCCCAGCCCCAGCCCAGCCCTGCCCTCAGCCACAGCCCAGCCCCAGCCCAGCCCCAGCACTAGCCCCTGCCCTGGACCCAGCCCCAGCTCCAGCCCTGGCCCCAGCCCATCCCCAGCCCCAGCCCTGGCCCAAACCCAGCCCCTGCCCTGGACCCAGCCCCCAGCCCCAGCCCAGCCCCAGCCCTGCCCCCAACCCAGCCCCATCCCCATCCTGGACCCAGCCCAGCCCAGCCCCAGCCCCAGTCCTGCCCCCAGCCGAGCCCCGGCCGCAGCCCCCCAGCCCTGCCCCCAACCCGGCCCCAGGTCCAAGGCCCAGCCTCCAGCCTAGTTCTGCCCCATCCCCAGCCCCAGCCCTGCCCCAGCCCCGGCCCCAGCCCCGGCCCCAGACTCGGCCCCAGCCCTGCTCCCAGCCCCGACCCCTGCCCCAGCCCTAGCCCTACCCCAGCCCTGCCCCAACAACAGTTCCAGCCCTGCCCCAGGCCCAGCCCAGAATACAGTCCAGGCCCAACCTCAGCTCCAGTCCTGCCCCAGCCACAGTCCTGCCCCAGCCCTGTCCCAGCCCAGCCTCAGCCCCGGCCCCAGCCCTTCCCCAGCCCCAGTCCTAGACCAGCCGTGCCCTCAGCCCCAGCCACAGCCCAGCCACAGCCCTGGACCCAGCCCCAGCTCAGCCCCAGCCACAGCCCTGCCCCAGCCCAGCCCCAGCCACAGCCCCAGCCCCAGACCTTCCCACTGCCCAGCCCCAGCCCTTCCCCAGCCCCAGCCCTAACCCAGCCCTGCCGTCAGCCCCAGATCCAGCCCCAGCCCCAGTCGCAGCCCTGGCCCCAGCCCAGACCCTAGCCCAGCCTCAGCCCCGGCTCCAGTCCCCCGCCCCAGCCCAGCCCTGCTCCCAGCCCCGGCCCCAGCCCCGGCTCCAGTCCCCACCCCAGCTCAGCCCAGAACCCAGCCCAGCACCAGCCCTGGCCCCAGCCCAGCCCCAGCCACCACCCAGCCCCAGCCCTGCCCCCAGCCCAGCCCCATCCCCACCCTGGACCCAGCCCCATCCCCACCCTGGACCCAGCCCCAGCCCAGCCCCAGCCACAGCCCAGCCCCAGCCCTGGACCCAGCCCCAGCCCTGCCCCAGCCCCGGCCCCAGCCACAGCCCAGACCCAGCCCCTTCCCTGCCCCAGCCCCAGCCCCAGTCCTGCCCCATCCCAGCCCCCATCCCCAGCCCTGCCCAAGCCCTGCCCTTAGCCCAGCCCCAGCCCCAGCCCGGCCCCAGCCCTGTCCCCAGCCACAGCCACAGACCAGCACCAAAGCTGCTCCAGCCCCAGCCCCAGCCCTGCCCAAACCTTGGTTCCAGTCCCGCGGCCCCAGCCCTGCCCCAGGCCCAGCCCCATCCCCATCCCTGCCCCCAACCCCAGCCCTACCCCATCCCTGCCCCAGCCTCGGGGCCCAGCCCTGCCCAGGCCCAGCTCAGACCCCAGCCCAGCCCCACCCTCATCCCCAGCCCTGTCCCCAGACCCAGCCCTGCCCCAGCCCAGCCCCAGCCCCAGCCCAGCTCCAACCCTGCCCCAGCCCCAGCCCCCAGCACGGCCCCTGCCCTACCCCAGCCCTGCCTCCTGCCCCAGCCCCCGGCTCCAGCACAGCCCCAGCCCTATCCCTAACTCAGCCCTAGCCCCAGCCGTACCTCTAACTCAGCCCTAGCCCCAGCCCTGCCCCAGCTCCGGCCCCAGCTCCGGCCCCAGACTCGGCCCCAGCCAAGCTCCAGCCCTAGCCCTGCCCCAGTCCCTGTCCCAGCCCCAGCTCAGCCCCAGCCCCAGCCCAGCCCCGGTCCCAGCCCAGCCCCATCCCTGCCACCAGCCCCAGCCCCATCCCTGCCCCCAGCCCAGCCCTAGCCCAGCCCTTATCCAGCCCCCCGCCCTGCCCCAGCCCTGCTCCGAACCCAGCCCCAGACCGGCCCCAGCCCTACACCCGCTCAGGCCCCAGCCCTGTCCCCATCCCCGGCCCCTGCCCCAGCTCCAGCCCTAGCCCAGCCCTGCCCTCAGCCCCAGCCCTAGCCCTGCCCCAGCCCCAGCCCTAGCCCAGCCTTGCCCTCAGCCCCAGCCCCAGGCCTGGACCCAGCCCCAGCCCAGCCTCAGCCCTGCCCCAGCTCCCAGCCCTAGCCCAGCCCTGCCCTCAGCCCCAGCCCTAGCCCTGCCCCCAGCCCCAGCCCTAGCCCAGCCTTGCCCTCAGCCCCAGCCCCAGCCCTGGACCCAGCCCCAGCCCAGCCTCAGCCCAGCCACAGCCACAGACACAGCCACAGCACAGCCCCAGCTCTGGACCCAGCCCCAGCCCCAACCTAGCTCCTGCCCTGCCCAGCCCAGCCCAGCCTTGCCCTCAGCCCCAGCCCCAGCCCTGGACCCAGCCCCAGCCCTGCCCCAGCCCAGCCCAAGCCACAGCCCAGCCCTGCCCTGAACCCAGCCCCAGCACAGACACATCCCTGCCCCAGCTCTGGCCCTAGCCCTGTCCCCAGCCCCGGCCCCTGCCCCAGCCCCAGTCCTGCCCCATCCCAGCCCCAAACCCCAGTCCTGATCCAGGCCCAGCCCTTGCCCAGCACTGCACTCAGCCCCAACCACAGCCCCAGCCCCACCCTCGGCCCCAGACCAGCCCCAGCCCTGCCCCCAGCCCAGCCCAGCCACAGCCACAGCCCAGCCCCAGCCCTGGACCCAGCCCCAGCCCCAGCCAGCTCCAGCCCCAGCCCTGCCCCAGCCCAGCCCAAGCCACAGCCTAGCCCTGCCCAGAACCCAGCCACAGCCCAGACCCTGCCCTGCCCCCAGCTCTGTCCCTAGCCCTTTCCCCAGCCCCAGCCCCAGCCCGGCCTCAGCCCTGCCCCAGCCGCGGCCCGTGTCCCTGACCCCAGCCCCAGCCACAGTCCAGCCCCAACCCTGCCCCAGCCCCAGCCCCAGGCACGGCCCCCAGCCCTGCCCGAGCCCTGACTCCTGCAACAGCCCTGGCCCCAGCCCCAGCCCCAGCCCTGCCCCCAGCCCAGCCCAGCCCCATCCCCATCCTTCCCCTAGCCCAGCCCCAGCCCGGGTCCCGGCCCCAACCCAGCGCTGCCCCAGCCCAGCTCTAGCCCAGCCCTGCCCCCAGCCCTAGCCCAGCCCTGCCCTCAGTCCAGCACCAGCCCAGCCTCAGCCCCAGACCTGCCCCAGCACCAGTCCTGCCCCAGCGCCGGCCCCACCCCAGCCGCAGCCCTGCCCAAGACTTGGTTTCCAGCCCAGCCCAGCCCAAGCCACAGCCCTGCCCCAGCCCAGCCCAAGCCACAGCCCTGCCCCAGCCCTGTCCCCAGCCACTTCCGTGCCCCAGCCCTACCCCAGCCCTGCCCCAGCCCCGGCCCCAGCCCTGCCCCAGCCATGCCCCTCAGCCCAGCCCCAGCCCAGCCCAGCCCCAGCCCTGCCCCAGAACCAGCCCCAGCCCCAACCCCAGCCCCAGCCCTGCCCCAGACCCGGCCCCAGGCCCCATCCCCAGCCCAGCCATAGAACTTGTTCCAGCCCCAGCCCCAGCCCAGCCCCAGCCCAAGGCCCAGCCTCCAGCCTAGTCCTGCCCTAGCCCCGGCCCCAGCCCCGGCTCCAGCCCTACCCCCAGTCCCTGCCCCAGGGAAGTCCTGCCCCAGGCCATCCCCAGCCCTGCCTCAGCCCAGCCCCAGCCCCAGCCTTGCCCCACTCCCCCCCCAGCCCAGTCCTGGTCCCAGCCCAGCCCCAGCCCTGCCCCAGCCCTAGCCCAGCCCTACCATCAGGCCCCAGCCCCAACCCCAGCCCCAGCCCCAGCCTTGACCCAGTCCCCCGCCCCCAGCCCAGTCCTGGTCCCAGCCCCAGCCCCAGCCCTGCCCCAGCCCAGCCCCAGCCCTGGACCCAGCCCCAGCCCTGCCCCAGCCCTGGACCCAGCCCCAGCCCTGCCCCAGCCCCCGGCCCCCAGCCCCAGCCCCAGCCCCAGCCCTGCCCCAGCCCAGCCCCAGCACTAGCCCCTGCCCTGGCCCCAGCCACAGCCCCAGCCCTGGGCCCCCTGCCTCTGGACCCAGCCCCAGCCCTAACCCAGCCCCAGCCCTGGACCCCAGCCTCGGCCCTGCCCTGCCCCAGGCCCAGCCCAGACCCCAGCCCAGCCCCACCCACGGCCCCATCCCCGGCCCCACTCCTGCCCTAGCCCAGCCCTGCACAGCCACAGCCCTAACCCAGCCCTGCCCCAGCCCCACCCCTGGCATAGCCCTGCCCTCAGACCAGCCCCCAGCCCTGCCCCAGCCCCACCCCTAGCATAGCCCAGCCCTCAGCCCAGCCCCAGCCCTGCCCCAGCCCCAGCCCTAGCCCAGCCCTGCGCCCAGCCCCAGCCCCACTCTCGGCCCCAGCCCAGCCCCAGCCCTAGCCCAGCCCAGCCCCAGCCACAGCCCAGCCACAGCCCTGGACCCAGCACCCAGCCCCAGCCCTGCCCCAGCCTAGCCCCAGCCCCAGCCCTGCCCCAGCCCAGCCACAGCCACAGCCACAGCCCAGCCACAGCCCCGACCACAGCCCCGGCCCCAGACACAGCCCAGCCCCAGCCCCTTCCCTGTCCCAGCCCCAGCCCCAGTCCTGCCCCATCCCAGCCCCCACCCCCTAGCCCTGCCCAAGCCCTGCCCTCAGCCCAGGCCCCAGCCCCAGCCCGGCCCCAGCCCTGTCCCCCAGCCACAGCCACATCCCAGCACCAACACTGCTCCAGCCCCCAGCCCCAGCCCTGCCCAAACTTGGTTCCAGCCTCGCGCCCAGCCCAGCTCCAGGCCCAGCCCAGACCCCCAGCCCAGCCCCCAGCCCCAGCCCAGTCCTGTCCCCAGACCCAGCCCTGCCCCATCCCAGCCCCAGCCCCAGCCCAGCCCCAAACCTGCCCCAGCCCCAGCCCCAGGCACAGCCCCCTGCCCTGCCCCAGCCCTGGCTCCTGCCCCAGCCCCGCCCCCAGCCGCAGCCCCAGCCCTGCCCAAACCTCGGTCAAGCCCCAGCTCCAGCACAGCCCCAGCCCTACCCCTAACTCAGCCCTAGCCCCAGCCCTACCCCAGCTCCGGCCCCAGCCCCGGCCCCAGACTCAGCCCCAGCCCTGCCCAGCCCCAGCCCCAGCCCAGCCCCGGTCCCAGCCCAGCCCCATCCCGGCCCCCAGCCCAGCCCAGCCCCATCCCCATCCTTGCCCCCAGCCCCAGCCCCATCCCTGCCCCCAGCCCAGCCCTAGCCCAGCCCTCACCCCAGTCCCCGCCCTGCCCCAGCCCTGCACCGAACCCAGCCCCAGACCGGCCCCAGCCCTACACGAGCTCGGGCCCCAGCCCTGTTTCCATCCCCGGCCCCTGCCCCAGCCCCAGCCCTAGCCCAGCCCTGCCCCAGCCAAGCCACAGCCACAGCCACAGCCACAGCCCAGCCCCAGCTCTGGACCCAGCCCCAGCCCCAGCTCTGGACCCAGCCCCAGCCCCAGCCCTGCCCCAGCCGCGGCCCGTACCCCTGACCCCAGCCACAGCCCCAGCCCAGCCCCAACTCTGCCCCAGCCCCAGCCCCAGGCACGGCCTCAGCCCTGCCCCAGCCCTGGCTCCTGCAACAGCCCCGGCCCCAGCCCCAGCCCCAGCCCTGCCCCCAGCCCAGCACAGCCCCATCCCCATCCTTCCCCTAGCCCAGTCCCAGCCCGGCCCCAGCCTCCAGCCCCAGCCCCAGCCCTGCCCCAGCCCTACCCCAGCCCAGTCCCGGTCCCAGCCCAGCCCTAAACCTGCTCCAGCCCCAGCCCAGCCCCAACCCTTCCCCAGCCCCAGCCTGGTCTCTGCCCCAGCCCAGCGCTGCCCCAGCCCAGCTCTAGCCCAGCCCTGCCCCCAGCCCTAGCTCAGCCCTGCCCTCAGTCCAGCACCAGCCCAGCCTCGGCCCCAGACCTGCCCCAGCGCCAGTCCTGCCCCAGCCCCGGCCCCACCCCAGCCGCAGCCCTGCCCAAGCCACAGCCCTGCCCCAGCCCTGTCCCCAGCCCCTTCCCTGCTCCAGCCCTACCCCAGCCCAGCCCCAGCCCCAGCCCTACCCCAGCCCTGCCCCAGCCTCGGGTCCAGCCCTGCCCCAGGCCCAGCCCAGAACCCAGCCCAACCCCACCCTCATCCCCAGCCCAGCTGCAGCTCCAGCCCTGCCCCAGCCCAGACCCAGCCCAGCCCCGGCCCCAGCCCTGCCCCAGCCCTGCCCTCAGCCCAGCCCTAGACCCAGCCCAGCCCCAGCCCTGCCCCAGACCCGGCCCCAGCCCTGCCCGAGACCCAGCCACAGCCCCAGCCCAGCCCCAGCCCAGCCCCAGCCCAGCCCTGTCCCCAGACCCAGCCCTGCCCCAGCCTCGGGCCCAGCCCTGTCCCCAGCCCCAGCCCTAGCCCGGCCCCAGCCCAGCCACAGCCCAGCCCTGTCCCCAGACCCAGCCCTGCCCCAGCCCAGCCCCAGCCCAGCCCCTCCCAGCCCTGCCCCAGCCTCGGGTCCAGCCCTGCCCCAGGCCCAGCCCAGAACCCAGCCCAGCCCCACCCTCATCCCCAGCCCAGCTGCAGCCCCAGCCCTGCCCCAGGCCTTCCCTCAGCCCAGCCCCAGCCCCAGCCCAGCCCCAGCCCTGCCCCAGACCCGGCCCCAGCCCCAGCCCAGCCCCAGCCCTGCCGTCAGCCCCAGCCCCAGCCCCAGCCCCGGCCCCAACCTCAGTCTCAGCCATACCCCAGCCCCGACCCCAGCCCTGGCCACAGCCCTTCCCCAGCCACGGGCCCAGCCCTGCCCCAGGCCCAGCCCAGAACCCAGTCCAGGCCCACCCTTAGCCCCAGCCCTGCCCCAGCCCCAGTCCTGCCCCAGCCCTGGCCCCAGCCCCAGCCCCAGCCCCAGTCGCAACCCTGGCCCCAGCCCAGACCCTAGCCCAGCCTCAGCCCCGGCTCCAGTCCCCGCCCCAGCCCAGCCCTGCTCCCAGCCCCGGCCCCAGCCCCGGCTCCCAGCCCTACCCCAGACCTGCCCCAGCCTCGGGCCCAGCCCTGTCCCAGGCCCAGCCCTGTCCCAGGCCCAGCCCAGACCCCAGCCCAGCCCTAGCCGAGCCCTGCCCCAGGCCCAGCCCTAGCCCAGCCCTGCCCTAGCCCAAGCCCAGCCTCCAGTCCCTAGTCCAGCCCCAGCTCAGCCCCACCCAGCCCGAGTCCTAGACCAGCCCAAGCCCTGCCCCAGCCCAGCCACAGCCACAGCCCAGCCATAGACTTGGTTCCAGCCCCAGCCCCAGCCCTGCCCCAACCCAGCCCCAGCCCCAGTCGCAGCCCTGGCCCCAGCCCAGACCCTAGCCCAGCCTCAGCCCCGGCTCCAGTCCCCGCCCCAGCCCAGCCCTACTCCCAGACCCGGCCCCAGCCCCGGCCCCAGCCCTACCCCAGCCCAGCCCCAGCCCCGGCCCCAACCTCAGTCCCACCCCTGCTCCCAGCCCCGGCCCCAGGCTCTACTCCAGCCCTACCCCCGCCCAGCCCCAACCCAGCCCCAGCCCTGGCCCCAGCCCCAGCCCCACCCTCAGACCGAGCCCAGCCACAGCCACAGCCCAGCCCCAGGCCTGGACCCAGCCCCAGCCCAGCCCCAGCCCCAGCCCTGCCCCAGCCCAGCCCCAGCCCCGGCCCCTGCCTTAGCCCCAGCTCCAGTCCTGCCCCATCCCAGACCCCATCCCCAGCCCTGCCCAAGCCCTGCCCTCATCCCAGCCCCAGCCCCAGACCGGCCCCTGCCCTGGACCCAGCCACAGCCCCAGCCCAGCCCCAGCCCTGTCCCCAGCCCCAGCCCCAGCCCCAGCCCAGCCCTGCCCCAGCCCTGCCGTCAGCCCCAGCCCCAGCCCTTCCCCAGCCCCAGCCCTAACCCAGCCCTGCCGTCAGCCCCAGCCCCAGCCCCAGCCCCGGCCCCAACCTCAGTCCCAGCCATACCCCAGCCCCGACCCCAGCCCTGGCCACAGCCCTTCCCCAGCCACGGGCCCAGCCCTGCCCCAGGCCCAGCCCAGAACCCAGTCCAGGCCCACCCTTAGCCCCAGCCCTGCCCCAGCCCCAGTCCTGCCCCAGCCCTGGCCCCAGCCCCAGCCCCAGCCCCAGTCGCAACCCTGGCCCCAGCCCAGACCCTAGCCCAGCCTCAGCCCCGGCTCCAGTCCCCGCCCCAGCCCAGCCCTACTCCCAGCCCCGGCCCCAGCCCCGGCCCCAGCCCTACCCCAGCCCAGCCCCAGCCCTGGCCCCAACCTCAGTCCCACCCCTGCTCCCAGCCCCGGCCCCAGGCTCTACTCCAGCCCTACCCCCCGCCCAGCCCCAACCCAGCCCCAGCCCTGGCCCCAGCCCCAGCCCCACCCTTAGACCGAGCCCAGCCACAGCCACAGCCCAGCCCCAGGCCTGGACCCAGCCCCAGCCCAGCCCCAGCCCCAGCCCTGCCCCAGCCCAGCCCCAGCCCCGGCCCCTGCCTTAGCCCCAGCTCCAGTCCTGCCCCATCCCAGACCCCATCCCCAGCCCTGCCCAAGCCCTGCCCTCATCCCAGCCCCAGCCCCAGACCGGCCCCTGCCCTGGACCCAGCCACAGCCCCAGCCCAGCCCCAGCCCTGTCCCCAGCCCCAGCCCCAGCCCCAGCCCTTCCCCAGCCCCAGCCCTAACCCAGCCCTGCCGTCAGCCCCAGCCCCAGCCCCAGCCCCGGCCCCAACCTCAGTCCCAGCCATACCCCAGCCCCGACCCCAGCCCTGGCCACAGCCCTTCCCCAGCCACGGGCCCAGCCCTGCCCCAGGCCCAGCCCAGAACCCAGTCCAGGCCCACCCTTAGCCCCAGCCCTGCCCCAGCCCCAGTCCTGCCCCAGCCCTGGCCCCAGCCCCAGCCCCAGCCCCAGTCGCAACCCTGGCCCCAGCCCAGACCCTAGCCCAGCCTCAGCCCCGGCTCCAGTCCCCGCCCCAGCCCAGCCCTGCTCCCAGCCCCGGCCCCAGCCCCGGCTCCAGCCCTACCCCAGACCTGCCCCAGCCTCGGGCCCAGCCCTGTCCCAGGCCCAGCCCTGTCCCAGGCCCAGCCCAGACCCCAGCCCAGCCCTAGCCGAGCCCTGCCCCAGGCCCAGCCCTAGCCCAGCCCTGCCCTAGCCCAAGCCCAGCCTCCAGTCCCTAGTCCAGCCCCAGCTCAGCCCCACCCAGCCCGAGTCCTAGACCAGCCCAAGCCCTGCCCCAGCCCAGCCACAGCCACAGCCCAGCCATAGACTTGGTTCCAGCCCCAGCCCCAGCCCTGCCCCAACCCAGCCCCAGCCCCAGTCGCAGCCCTGGCCCCAGCCCAGACCCTAGCCCAGCCTCAGCCCCCGGCTCCAGTCCCCGCCCCAGCCCAGCCCTACTCCCAGACCCGGCCCCAGCCCCGGCCCCAGCCCTACCCCAGCCCAGCCCCAGCCCCGGCCCCAACCTCAGTCCCACCCCTGCTCCCAGCCCCGGCCCCAGGCTCTACTCCAGCCCTACCCCCGCCCAGCCCCAACCCAGCCCCAGCCCTGGCCCCAGCCCCAGCCCCACCCTCAGACCGAGCCCAGCCACAGCCACAGCCCAGCCCCAGGCCTGGACCCAGCCCCAGCCCAGCCCCAGCCCCAGCCCTGCCCCAGCCCAGCCCCAGCCCCGGCCCCTGCCTTAGCCCCAGCTCCAGTCCTGCCCCATCCCAGACCCCATCCCCAGCCCTGCCCAAGCCCTGCCCTCATCCCAGCCCCAGCCCCAGACCGGCCCCTGCCCTGGACCCAGCCACAGCCCCAGCCCAGCCCCAGCCCTGTCCCCAGCCCCAGCCCCAGCCCCAGCCCAGCCCTGCCCCAGCCCTGCCCCCAGCCCCAGCCCCAGCCCTTCCCCAGCCCCAGCCCTAACCCAGCCCTGCCGTCAGCCCCAGCCCCAGCCCCAGCCCCGGCCCCAACCTCAGTCCCAGCCATACCCCCAGCCCCGACCCCAGCCCTGGCCACAGCCCTTCCCCAGCCACGGGCCCAGCCCTGCCCCAGGCCCAGCCCAGAACCCAGTCCAGGCCCACCCTTAGCCCCAGCCCTGCCCCCAGCCCCAGTCCTGCCCCAGCCCTGGCCCCAGCCCCAGCCCCAGCCCCAGTCGCAACCCTGGCCCCAGCCCAGACCCTAGCCCAGCCTCAGCCCCGGCTCCAGTCCCCGCCCCAGCCCAGCCCTACTCCCAGCCCCGGCCCCAGCCCGGCCCCAGCCCTACCCCAGCCCAGCCCAGCCCCGGCCCCAACCTCAGTCCCACCCCTGCTCCCAGCCCCGGCCCCAGGCTCTACTCCAGCCCTACCCCCGCCCAGCCCCAACCCAGCCCCAGCCCTGGCCCCAGCCCCAGCCCCACCCTTAGACCGAGCCCAGCCACAGCCACAGCCCAGCCCCAGGCCTGGACCCAGCCCCAGCCCAGCCCCAGCCCCAGCCCTGCCCCAGCCCAGCCCCAGCCCCGGCCCCCTGCCTTAGCCCCAGCTCCAGTCCTGCCCCATCCCAGACCCCATCCCCAGCCCTGCCCAAGCCCTGCCCTCATCCCAGCCCCAGCCCCAGACCGGCCCCTGCCCTGGACCCAGCCACAGCCCCAGCCCAGCCCCAGCCCTGTCCCCAGCCCCAGCCCCAGCCCCAGCCCTTCCCCAGCCCCAGCCCTAACCCAGCCCTGCCGTCAGCCCCAGCCCCAGCCCCAGCCCCGGCCCCAACCTCAGTCCCAGCCATACCCCAGCCCCGACCCCAGCCCTGGCCACAGCCCTTCCCCAGCCACGGGCCCAGCCCTGCCCCAGGCCCAGCCCAGAACCCAGTCCAGGCCCACCCTTAGCCCCAGCCCTGCCCCAGCCCCAGTCCTGCCCCAGCCCTGGCCCCAGCCCCAGCCCCAGCCCCAGTCGCAACCCTGGCCCCAGCCCAGACCCTAGCCCAGCCTCAGCCCCGGCTCCAGTCCCCGCCCCAGCCCAGCCCTGCTCCCAGCCCCGGCCCCAGCCCCGGCTCCAGCCCTACCCCAGACCTGCCCCAGCCTCGGGCCCAGCCCTGTCCCAGGCCCAGCCCTGTCCCAGGCCCAGCCCAGACCCCAGCCCAGCCCTAGCCGAGCCCTGCCCCAGGCCCAGCCCTAGCCCAGCCCTGCCCTAGCCCAAGCCCAGCCTCCAGTCCCTAGTCCAGCCCCAGCTCAGCCCCACCCAGCCCGAGTCCTAGACCAGCCCAAGCCCTGCCCCAGCCCAGCCACAGCCACAGCCCAGCCATAGACTTGGTTCCAGCCCCAGCCCCAGCCCTGCCCCAACCCAGCCCCAGCCCCAGTCGCAGCCCTGGCCCCAGCCCAGACCCTAGCCCAGCCTCAGCCCCGGCTCCAGTCCCCCGCCCCAGCCCAGCCCCAGCCCAGCCCCTCCCCAGCCCTGCCCCAGCCTCGGGTCCAGCCCTGCCCCAGGCCCAGCCCAGAACCCAGCCCAGCCCCACCCTCATCCCCAGCCCAGCTGCAGCCCCAGCCCTGCCCCAGGCCTTCCCTCAGCCCAGCCCCAGCCCCAGCCCAGCCCCAGCCCTGCCCCAGACCCGGCCCCAGCCCCAGCCCAGCCCCAACCCTGCCCCAGCCCCAGCCCCAGACTCGGCCCCAGCCCAGCCCCAGACCTAGCCCTGCTGACAGTCCCCGCCCCAGCCCCAGCCCCAGCCCCAGCCCTGCCCAGCCGCAGCCCCAGCCCCATCCCTGCCCCCAGCCCAGCCCTAGCCCAGCCCTCACCCAGCCCCCACCCTGCCCCAGCCCTGCACCGAACCCAGCCCCAGACCGGCCCCAGCCCTACACCAGCTCGGGCCCCAGCCCTGTCCCCATCCCCGGCCACTGCCCCAGCCCCAGCCCTAGCCCAGCCCTGCCCTCAGCCCCAGCCCGGCCCAGCCCCAGCCTCACCCTTGGCCCCAGCCCAGCCACAGCCCCAGGCCTGCCCCAGCCCCAGCCCCAGCCCTGGACCCAGCCCCAGCCCAGCCTCAGCCCTGCCCCAGCCCAGCCACAGCCACAGCCCAGCCCCAGCTCTGGACCCAGCCCCAGCCCCAGCCTAGCCCCAGCCCCAGCCCCAGCCCTGCCCGAGCCCAGCCCAAGCACAGCCCAGCCCCAGCCCGGACCCATCCCTGCCCCAGCTCTGGCCCCAGCCCTGTCCCCAGCCCCGGCCCCTGCCCCAGCCCCAGTCCTGCCCCACGCCAGCCCCAAACCCCAGTCCTGGCCCAGGCCCAGCCCTTGCCCAGCCCTACACTCAGCCCCAGCCCCAGCCCCACCCTCGGCCCCAGACCAGCCCCAGTCCCAGCCCCAGCCCTGCCCCAGCCCCAGGCCCAGCCCCGGCCCCAGCCCTGTCCCAGCCCCAGCCCCAGCCCCAGCCCAGCCCCCAGCCCTGGACCAAGCCCCTGCCACAGCCCCGGCCCCAGCCCCAGCCCTGTCCCCAGCCCCAGTCCTGCCCCAGCCCCGGCCCCAGCCCCGGACCCTGCCCAGCCCCACTCCCATCCCTGCCCCCAGCCCTGCCCCAGCCCCAGCCCCAGCCCCAGCCCCGGCCCCAGCTCTGTCCCAGCCCCAGTCCTGCCCGAGCCCCAGCCCCAGCCACTGCCCTGGCCCCAGCCCTGCCCCGGCCCCAGCCCCAGGCCCAGCCCCGGCCCCAGCCCTGTCCCAGCCCCAGCCCCAGCCCAGCCCTGCCGCAGCCCCAGCCCCAGCCTCAACCCTAGCCCAGCCCTGCCCTCAGCCCCAGCCCGGCCCAGAACCCAGCCCAGCCCAGCCCCAGCCCTAGCCCTGGCCCCAGCCCCAGCCCCAGCCCAGCCCCAGCCCTGGACCAAGCCCCAGCCACAGCCCCGGCCCCAGCCCCAGCCCTGTCCCAGCCCCAGTCCTGCCCCAGCCCCGGCCCCAGCCCCGGCCCCTGCCCAGCCCCACTCCCATCCCTGCCCCCAGCCCTGCCCTGGCCCCAGCCCTGCCCCAGCCCCAGCCCCAAGCCCAGCCCCAGCCCCAGCCCTGTCCCAGCCCCAGCCCCAGCCCTGCCCCAGCCCAGCCCAAGCCACAGCCTAGCCCTGGCCCGAACCCAGCCCCAGCCTGGACCCTGCCCTGCCCCAGCTCTGGCCCCAGTCCCAGCCCCACCCCAGACCTGCCCCAGACTCGGGTCCAGCCCTGCCCCAGGCCCAGCCCAGAACCCAGCCCAGCCCCAGCCCTGGACCAAGCCCCAGCCACAGCCCTGGCCCCAGCCCCAGCCCTGTCCCAGCCCCAGTCCTGCCCCAGCCCCGGCCCCAGCCCCGGACCCTGCCCAGCCCCACTCCCATCCCTGCCCCCAGCCCTGCCCCAGCCCCAGCCCCAGCCCCAGCCCCAGCCCCGGCCCCAGCTCTGTCCCAGCCCCAGTCCTGCCCGAGCCCCAGCCCCAGCCACTGCCCTGGCCCCAGCCCTGCCCCAGCCCTGCCCCAGCCTCGGGTCCAGCCCTGCCCCAGGCCCAGCCCAGAACCCAGCCCAGCCCCACCCTCATCCCCAGCCCAGCTGCAGCTCCAGCCCTGCCCCAGCCCAGACCCAGCCCAGCCCCGGCCCCAGCCCTGCCCCAGCCCTGCCCTCAGCCCAGCCCTAGACCCAGCCCAGCCCCAGCCCTGCCCCAGACCCGGCCCCAGCCCTGCCCGAGACCCAGCCACAGCCCCAGCCCCGGCCCTAGCCCTGCCCCAGCCCCTGTCCTGCCCCAGCCCCTGTCCTGCCCCAGCCCAGCCCCAGCCCTGGACCCAGCCCCAGCCCCAGCCTTGCCCCAGCCCAGCCCCAGCCCTGGACCCAGCCGCAGCCCCAGCCCTGCCCCAGCCCAGCCCCAGCCCTGGACCCAGCCCCAGCTCCAGCCCTGGCCCCAGCTCCAGCCCCAGCCCCAGCCCAGCCCCAGCCCCAGCCCCAGCCCCAGCCCTGCGCCAGGCCAAGGCCCAGCCTCCAGCATAGTCCTGCCCTAGCCCCGGCCCCAGCCCTGCCCCAGCCCTGCCCCAGCCACGGCCCCAGCCCCGGCCCCAGACCCGGCCCCAGCCCTACCCCAACCACGGCCCCAGCCCCGGCCCCAACCTCAGTCCCAGCCCCAGTCCTGCCCCAGCCCCAGCCCCAGCCCTGGACCCAGCCCCAGCCCCAGCCCAGCCCCAGCCCTGGACCCAGCCCCAGCCCCAGCCCTGCCCCAGCCCAGCCCCAGCCCTGGACCCAGCCCCAGCTCCAGCCCTGGCCCCAGCCCAGCCCCAGCCCTGGACCCAGCCCCAGCCCCAGCCCTGCCCCAGCCCAGCCCCAGCCCTGGACCCAGCCCCAGCTCCAGCCCTGGCCCCAGCCCATCCCCAGCCCCAGCCCTGGCCCAAATCCCAGCCCCAGCCCTGGCCCCAGCCCCAGCCCCAGCCCAAGCCCAGCCCCAGCCCCGGCCCCAGCCCAGCCCCAGCCCCGGCCCCAGCCCCAGCCCCAGCCCTGCCCCAGCCCAGCCCCAGCACTAGCCCCTGCCCTGGACCCAGCCCCAGCCCTAGCCCCAGCCCAGCTCCAGCCCCAGCCCTGCCCCAGCCCAGCCCCAGCCCTGCCCCAGCCCAGCCCTGCCCCAGCCCGGCCCAAGCCACAGCCCAGCCCCAGCCCAGACCCATCCCTCCCCCAGCTCTGGCCCTAGCCCTGTCCCCAGCCCCGGCCCCTGCCCCAGCCCCAGTCCTGCCCCATCCCAGCCCCAAACCCCAGTCCTGGCCCAGGCCCAGCCCTTGCCCAGCCCTGCACTCAGCCCCAGCCACAGCCCCACCCTCGGCCCCTGACCAGCCCCAGCCCTGCCCCAGCCCAGCCCAGCCACAGCCACAGCCCAGCCCCAGCCCTGGACCCTGCTCTGCCCCAGCTCTGGCCCTAGCCCTTTCCCCAGCCCCATCCCCAGCCCAGCCCCAGCCCAGCCCCAGCCCTAGCCCGGCCCCAGCCCAGCCACAGCCCAGCCCTGTCCCCAGACCCAGCCCTGCCCCAGCCCAGCCCCAGCCCAGCCCCTCCCCAGCCCTGCCCCAGCCTCGGGTCCAGCCCTGCCCCAGGCCCAGCCCAGAACCCAGCCCAGCCCCACCCTCATCCCCAGCCCAGCTGCAGCCCCAGCCCTGCCCCAGGCCTTCCCTCAGCCCAGCCCCAGCCACAGCCCAGCCCCAGCCCTGCCCCAGACCCGGCCCCAGCCCCAACCCCAACCCTGCCCCAGCCCCAGCCCCAGACTCGGCCCCAGCCCAGCCCCAGACCTAGCCCTGCTGACAGTCCCCGCCCCAGCCCCAGCCCCAGCCCCAGCCCTGCCCAGCCGCAGCCCCAGCCCCATCCCTGCCCCCAGCCCAGCCCTAGCCCAGCCCTCACCCAGCCCCCACCCTGCCCCAGCCCTGCACCGAACCCAGCCCCAGACCGGCCCCAGCCCTACACCAGCTCGGGCCCCAGCCCTGTCCCCATCCCCGGCCACTGCCCCAGCCCCAGCCCTAGCCCAGCCTTGCCCTCAGCCCCAGCCCCAGGCCCAGCCCCAGCCTCACCCTCGGCCCCAGCCCAGCCACAGCCCCAGGCCTGCCCCAGCCCCAGCCCCAGCCCTGGACCCAGCCCCAGCCCAGCCTCAGCCCTGCCCCAGCCCAGCCACAGCCCAGCCCCAGCTCTGGACCCAGCCCCAGCCCCAGCCTAGCCCCAGCCCCAGCCCCAGCCCTGCCCCAGCCCAGCCCAAGCACAGCCCAGCCCCAGCCTGGACCCATTCCTGCCCCAGCTCTGGCCCCAGCCCTGTCCCCAGCCCCAGTCCTGCCCCACGCCAGCCCCAAACCCCAGTCCTGGCCCAGGTCCAGCCCTTGCCCAGCCCTGCACTCAGCCCCAGCCCCAGCCCCACCCTCGGCCCCAGACCAGCCCCAGTCCCAGCCCCAGCCCCAGCCCCAGCCCAGCCCCAGCCCTGGACCAAGCCACAGCCACAGCCCCGGCCCCAGCCCCAGCCCTGTCCCAGCCCCAGTCCTGCCCCAGCCCCGGCCCCAGCCCCGGCCCCTGCCCAGCCCCACTCCCATCCCTGCCCCCAGCCCTGCCCTGGCCCCAGCCCTGCCCCAGCCCCAGCCCCAGGCCCAGCCCCGGCCCCAGCCCTGTCCCAGCCCCAGCCCCAGCCCTGCCCCAGCCCAGCCCAAGCCACAGCCTAGCCCTGGCCCGAACCCAGCCCCAGCCTGGACCCTGCCCTGCCCCAGCTCTGGCCCCAGTCCCAGCCCCACCCCAGACCTGCCCCAGACTCGGGTCCAGCCCAGCCCCAGGCCCAGCCCAGAACCCAGCCCAGCCCCAGCCCTGGACCAAGCCCCAGCCACAGCCCTGGCCCCAGCCCCAGCCCTGTCCCAGCCCCAGTCCTGCCCCAGCCCCGGCCCCAGCCCCGGACCCTGCCCAGCCCCACTCCCATCCCTGCCCCCAGCCCTGCCCCAGCCCCAGCCCCAGCCCCGGCCCCGGCTCTGTCCCAGCCCCAGTCCTGCCCGAGCCCCAGCCCCAGCCACTGCCCTGGCCCCAGCCCTGCCCCAGCCCTGCCCCAGCCTCGGGTCCAGCCCTGCCCCAGGCCCAGCCCAGAACCCAGCCCAGCCCCACCCTCATCCCCAGCCCAGCTTCAGCTCCAGCCCTGCCCCAGCCCAGACCCAGCCCAGCCCCGGCCCCAGCCCTGCCCCAGCCCTGCCCTCAGCCCAGCCCTAGACCCAGCCCAGCCCCAGTCCTGCCCCAGACCCGGCCCCAGCCCTGCCCGAGACCCAGCCACAGCCCCAGCCCCGGCCCTAGCCCTGCCCCAGCCCCTGTCCTGCCCCAGCCCAGCCCCAGCCCTGGACCCAGCCCCAGCCCCAGCCTTGCCCCAGCCCAGCCCCAGCCCTGGACCCAGCCGCAGCCCCAGCCCTGCCCCAGCCCAGCCCCAGCCCTGGACCCAGCCCCAGCTCCAGCCCTGGCCCCAGCTCCAGCCCCAGCCCCAGCCCAGCCCCAGCCCCAGCCCCAGCCCTGCGCCAGGCCAAGGCCCAGCCTCCAGCATAGTCCTGCCCTAGCCCCGGCCCCAGCCCTGCCCCAGCCCTGCCCCAGCCACGGCCCCAGACCCGGCCCCAGACCCGGCCCCAGCCCTACCCCAACCACGGCCCCAGCCCCGGCCCCAACCTCAGTCCCAGCCCCAGTCCTGCCCCAGCCCCAGCCCCAGCCCCAGCCCCAGCCCTGGACCCAGCCCCAGCCCCAGCCCAGCCCCAGCCCTGGACCCACCCCCAGCCCCAGCCCTGCCCCAGCCCAGCCCCAGCCCTGGACCCAGACCCAGCTCCAGCCCTGGCCCCAGCCCAGCCCCAGCCCTGGACCCAGCCCCAGCCCCAGCCCTGCCCCAGCCCAGCCCCAGCCCTGGACCCAGCCCCAGCTCCAGCCCTGGCCCCAGCCCATCCCCAGCCCCAGCCCTGGCCCAAATCCCAGCCCCAGCCCTGGCCCCAGCCCCAGCCCCAGCCCCAGCCCAGCCCCAGCCCCGGCCCCAGCCCAGCCCCAGCCCTGCCCCAGCCCAGCCCCAGCACTAGCCCCTGCCCTGGACCCAGCCCCCAGCCCTAGCCCCAGCCCAGCTCCAGCCCCAGCCCTGCCCCAGCCCAGCCCTGCCCCAGCCCAGCCCAAGCCACAGCCCAGCCCCAGCCCAGACCCATCCCTCCCCCAGCTCTGGCCCTAGCCCTGTCCCCAGCCCCGGCCCCTGCCCCAGCCCCAGTCCTGCCCCATCCCAGCCCCAAACCCCAGTCCTGGCCCAGGCCCAGCCCTTGCCCAGCCCTGCACTCAGCCCCAGCCCCAGCCCCAGCCCCAGCCCTGGACCCAGCCCCAGCCCCAGCCCAGCCCCAGCCCTGGACCCACCCCCAGCCCCAGCCCTGCCCCAGCCCCAGCCCCAGCCCCAGCCCCAGCCCTGGACCCAGCCCCAGCCCCAGCCCAGCCCCAGCCCTGGACCCACCCCCAGCCCCAGCCCTGGCCCCAGCCCCAGCCCCAGCCCCAGCCCAGCCCCAGCCCCGGCCCCAGCCCAGCCCCACCCTCGGCCCCAGACCAGCCCCAGCCTTGCCCCAGCCCAGCCCAGCCACAGCCACAGCCCAGCCCCAGCCCTGGACCCAGACATATCCCCAGCCCAGCCCCAGCCCTGCCCCAGCCCAGCCCAAGCCACAGCCTAGGCCTGCCGCGAACCCAGCCCCAGCCTGGACCCTGCTCTGCCCCAGCTCTGGCCCTAGCCCTTTCCCCAGCCCCATCCCCAGCCCAGCCCCAGCCCAGCCCTGTCCCCAGACCCAGCCCTGCCCCAGCCTCGGGCCCAGCCGTGTCCCCAGCCGCAGCCCTAGCCCGGCCCCAGCCCAGCCACAGCCCAGCCCTGTCCCCAGACCCAGCCCTGCCCCAGCCCAGCCCCAGCCCAGCCCCTCCCCAGCCCTGCCCCAGCCTCGGGTCCAGCCCTGCCCCAGGCCCAGCCCAGAACCCAGCCCAGCCCCACCCTCATCCCCAGCCCAGCTGCATCCCCAGCCCTGCCCCAGGCCTTCCCTCAGCCCAGCCCCAGCCCAGCCCCAGCCCTGCCCCAGACCCGGCCCCAGGCCCAGCCCAGCCCCAACCCTGCCCCAGCCCCAGCCCTAGACTCGGCCCCAGCCCAGCCCCAGACCTAGCCCTGCTGACAGTCCCCGCCCCAGCCCCAGCCCCAGCCCTGCCCAGCCCCAGCCCCAGCCCCTGCCCCTGCCCAGCCCCACTCCCATCCCTGCCCCCAGCCCTGCCCCAGCCCCAGCCCCAGCCCCAGCCCCGGCCCCAGCTCTGTCCCAGCCCCAGTCCTGCCCGAGCCCCAGCCCCAGCCACTGCCCTGGCCCCAGCCCTGCCCCGGCCCCAGCCCCAGGCCCAGCCCCGGCCCCAGCCCTGTCCCAGCCCCAGCCCCAGCCCAGCCCTGCCGCAGCCCCAGCCCCAGCCTAAACCCTAGCCCAGCCCTGCCCTCAGCCCCAGCCCAGCCCAGAACCCAGCCCAGCCCAGCCCAGCCCCAGCCCTGGCCCCAGCCCCAGCCCCAGCCCCAGCCCCAGCCCAGCCCCAGCCACAGCCCCGGCCCCTGCCCCAGCCCTGTCCCAGCCCCAGTCCTGCCCCAGCCCCGGCCCCAGCCCCGGCCCCTGCCCAGCCCCACTCCCATCCCTGCCCCCAGCCCTGCCCTGGCCCCAGCCCTGCCCCAGCCCCAGCCCCAGGCCCAGCCCCAGCCCCATCCCTGTCCCAGCCCCAGCCCCAGCCCTGCCCCAGCCCAGCCCAAGCCACAGCCTAGCCCTGGCCCGAACCCAGCCCCAGCCTGGACCCTGCCCTGCCCCAGCTCTGGCCCCAGTCCCAGCCCCACCCCAGACCTGCCCCAGACTCGGGTCCAGCCCTGCCCCAGGCCCAGCCCAGAACCCAGCCCAGCCCCAGCCCTGTCCCAAGCCCCAGCCACAGCCCCGGCCCCAGCCCCAGCCCTGTCCCAGCCCCAGTCCTGCCCCAGCCCCGGCCCCAGCCCCGGCCCCTGCCCAGCCCCACTCCCATCCCTGCCCCCAGCCCTGCCCGAGCCTCAGCCCCAGCCACTTCCCTGGCCCCAGCCCTGCCCCAGCCCCAGCGCCAGCCCAGCCCCAGCCCTGCCCCCAGCCCAGCCCTAGCCCAAGGCCCAGCCTCCAGCCTAGTCCTGCCCCAGCCCCAGCCCTTACCCAGCCTCAGCCCCGGCCTCAACCTCAGTCCCAGCCCTGCTCACAGCCCCGACCACAGCCCCGGCTCCAGCCCTACCCCAGCCCTACTCCAGCCTTGGGCCAATCCCTGTCCCAGGCCTTTCCCCAACCCCAGCTCTAGCCCAGCCCTGCCCTAGCCCAAGCCCAGCCTCCAGTCCCTAGTCCAGCCCCAGCTCAGCCCCACCCAGCCCGAGTCCTAGACCAGCCCAAGCCCTGCCCCAGCCCAGCCACAGCCACAGCCCAGCCATAGACTTGGTTCCAGCCCCAGCCCCAGCCCTGCCCCAACCCAGCCCCAGCCCCAGTCGCAGCCCTGGCCCCAGCCCAGACCCTAGCCCAGCCTCAGCCCCGGCTCCAGTCCCCGCCCCAGCCCAGCCCTACTCCCAGCCCCGGCCCCAGCCCCGGCCCCAGCCCTACCCCAGCCCAGCCCCAGCCCCGGCCCCAACCTCAGTCCCACCCCTGCTCCCAGCCCCGGCCCCAGGCTCTACTCCAGCCCTACCCCCGCCCAGCCCCAACCCAGCCCCAGCCCTGGCCCCAGCCCCAGCCCCACCCTCAGACCGAGCCCAGCCACAGCCACAGCCCAGCCCCAGGCCTGGACCCAGCCCCAGCCCAGCCCCAGCCCCAGCCCTGCCCCAGCCCAGCCCCAGCCCCGGCCCCTGCCTTAGCCCCAGCTCCAGTCCTGCCCCATCCCAGACCCCATCCCCAGCCCTGCCCAAGCCCTGCCCTCATCCCAGCCCCAGCCCCAGACCGGCCCCTGCCCTGGACCCAGCCACAGCCCCAGCCCAGCCCCAGCCCTGTCCCCAGCCCCAGCCCCAGCCCCAGCCCAGCCCTGCCCCAGCCCTGCCCCCAGCCCCAGCCCCAGCCCTTCCCCAGCCCCAGCCCTAACCCAGCCCTGCCGTCAGCCCCAGCCCCAGCCCCAGCCCCGGCCCCAACCTCAGTCCCAGCCATACCCCAGCCCCGACCCCAGCCCTGGCCACAGCCCTTCCCCAGCCACGGGCCCAGCCCTGCCCCAGGCCCAGCCCAGAACCCAGTCCAGGCCCACCCTTAGCCCCAGCCCTGCCCCAGCCCCAGTCCTGCCCCAGCCCTGGCCCCAGCCCCAGCCCCAGCCCCAGTCGCAACCCTGGCCCCAGCCCAGACCCTAGCCCAGCCTCAGCCCCGGCTCCAGTCCCCGCCCCAGCCCAGCCCTACTCCCAGCCCCGGCCCCAGCCCCGGCCCCAGCCCTACCCCAGCCCAGCCCCAGCCCCGGCCCCAACCTCAGTCCCACCCCTGCTCCCAGCCCCGGCCCCAGGCTCTACTCCAGCCCTACCCCCGCCCAGCCCCAACCCAGCCCCAGCCCTGGCCCCAGCCCCAGCCCCACCCTTAGACCGAGCCCAGCCACAGCCACAGCCCAGCCCCAGGCCTGGACCCAGCCCCAGCCCAGCCCCAGCCCCAGCCCTGCCCCAGCCCAGCCCCAGCCCCGGCCCCTGCCTTAGCCCCAGCTCCAGTCCTGCCCCATCCCAGACCCCATCCCCAGCCCTGCCCAAGCCCTGCCCTCATCCCAGCCCCAGCCCCAGACCGGCCCCTGCCCTGGACCCAGCCACAGCCCCAGCCCAGCCCCAGCCCTGTCCCCAGCCCCAGCCCCAGCCCCAGCCCAGCCCTGCCCCAGCCCTGCCCCCAGCCCCAGCCCCAGCCCTTCCCCAGCCCCAGCCCTAACCCAGCCCTGCCGTCAGCCCCAGCCCCAGCCCCAGCCCCGGCCCCAACCTCAGTCTCAGCCATACCCCAGCCCCGACCCCAGCCCTGGCCACAGCCCTTCCCCAGCCACGGGCCCAGCCCTGCCCCAGGCCCAGCCCAGAACCCAGTCCAGGCCCACCCTTAGCCCCAGCCCTGCCCCAGCCCCAGTCCTGCCCCAGCCCTGGCCCCAGCCCCAGCCCCAGCCCCAGTCGCAACCCTGGCCCCAGCCCAGACCCTAGCCCAGCCTCAGCCCCGGCTCCAGTCCCCGCCCCAGCCCAGCCCTGCTCCCAGCCCCGGCCCCAGCCCCGGCTCCAGCCCTACCCCAGACCTGCCCCAGCCTCGGGCCCAGCCCTGTCCCAGGCCCAGCCCTGTCCCAGGCCCAGCCCAGACCCCAGCCCAGCCCTAGCCGAGCCCTGCCCCAGGCCCAGCCCTAGCCCAGCCCTGCCCTAGCCCAAGCCCAGCCTCCAGTCCCTAGTCCAGCCCCAGCTCAGCCCCACCCAGCCCGAGTCCTAGACCAGCCCAAGCCCTGCCCCAGCCCAGCCACAGCCACAGCCCAGCCATAGACTTGGTTCCAGCCCCAGCCCCAGCCCTGCCCCAACCCAGCCCCAGCCCCAGTCGCAGCCCTGGCCCCAGCCCAGACCCTAGCCCAGCCTCAGCCCCGGCTCCAGTCCCCGCCCCAGCCCAGCCCTACTCCCAGACCCGGCCCCAGCCCCGGCCCCAGCCCTACCCCAGCCCAGCCCCAGCCCCGGCCCCAACCTCAGTCCCACCCCTGCTCCCAGCCCCGGCCCCAGGCTCTACTCCAGCCCTACCCCCGCCCAGCCCCAACCCAGCCCCAGCCCTGGCCCCAGCCCCAGCCCCACCCTCAGACCGAGCCCAGCCACAGCCACAGCCCAGCCCCAGGCCTGGACCCAGCCCCAGCCCAGCCCCAGCCCCAGCCCTGCCCCAGCCCAGCCCCAGCCCCGGCCCCTGCCTTAGCCCCAGCTCCAGTCCTGCCCCATCCCAGACCCCATCCCCAGCCCTGCCCAAGCCCTGCCCTCATCCCAGCCCCAGCCCCAGACCGGCCCCTGCCCTGGACCCAGCCACAGCCCCAGCCCAGCCCCAGCCCTGTCCCCAGCCCCAGCCCCAGCCCCAGCCCAGCCCTGCCCCAGCCCTGCCCCCAGCCCCAGCCCCAGCCCTTCCCCAGCCCCAGCCCTAACCCAGCCCTGCCATCAGCCCCAGCCCCAGCCCCGGCCCCAACCTCAGTCCCAGCCATACCCCAGCCCCGACCCCAGCCCTGGCCACAGCCCTTCCCCAGCCACGGGCCCAGCCCTGCCCCAGGCCCAGCCCAGAACCCAGTCCAGGCCCACCCTTAGCCCCAGCCCTGCCCCAGCCCCAGTCCTGCCCCAGCCCTGGCCCCAGCCCCAGCCCCAGCCCCAGTCGCAACCCTGGCCCCAGCCCAGACCCTAGCCCAGCCTCAGCCCCGGCTCCAGTCCCCGCCCCAGCCCAGCCCTACTCCCAGCCCCGGCCCCAGCCCCGGCCCCAGCCCTACCCCAGCCCAGCCCCAGCCCCGGCCCCAACCTCAGTCCCACCCCTGCTCCCAGCCCCGGCCCCAGGCTCTACTCCAGCCCTACCCCCGCCCAGCCCCAACCCAGCCCCAGCCCTGGCCCCAGCCCCAGCCCCACCCTCAGACCGAGCCCAGCCACAGCCACAGCCCAGCCCCAGGCCTGGACCCAGCCCCAGCCCAGCCCCAGCCCCAGCCCTGCCCCAGCCCAGCCCCAGCCCCGGCCCCTGCCTTAGCCCCAGCTCCAGTCCTGCCCCATCCCAGACCCCATCCCCAGCCCTGCCCAAGCCCTGCCCTCATCCCAGCCCCAGCCCCAGACCGGCCCCTGCCCTGGACCCAGCCACAGCCCCAGCCCAGCCCCAGCCCTGTCCCCAGCCCCAGCCCCAGCCCCAGCCCAGCCCTGCCCCAGCCCTGCCCCCAGCCCCAGCCCCCAGCCCTTCCCCAGCCCCAGCCCTAACCCAGCCCTGCCGTCAGCCCCAGCCCCAGCCCCAGCCCCGGCCCCAACCTCAGTCTCAGCCATACCCCAGCCCCGACCCCAGCCCTGGCCACAGCCCTTCCCCAGCCACGGGCCCAGCCCTGCCCCAGGCCCAGCCCAGAACCCAGTCCAGGCCCACCCTTAGCCCCAGCCCTGCCCCAGCCCCAGTCCTGCCCCAGCCCTGGCCCCAGCCCCAGCCCCAGCCCCAGTCGCAACCCTGGCCCCAGCCCAGACCCTAGCCCAGCCTCAGCCCCGGCTCCAGTCCCCGCCCCAGCCCAGCCCTGCTCCCAGCCCCGGCCCCAGCCCCGGCTCCAGCCCTACCCCAGACCTGCCCCAGCCTCGGGCCCAGCCCTGTCCCAGGCCCAGCCCTGTCCCAGGCCCAGCCCAGACCCCAGCCCAGCCCTAGCCGAGCCCTGCCCCAGGCCCAGCCCTAGCCCAGCCCTGCCCTAGCCCAAGCCCAGCCTCCAGTCCCTAGTCCAGCCCCAGCTCAGCCCCACCCAGCCCGAGTCCTAGACCAGCCCAAGCCCTGCCCCAGCCCAGCCACAGCCACAGCCCAGCCATAGACTTGGTTCCAGCCCCAGCCCCAGCCCTGCCCCAACCCAGCCCCAGCCCCAGTCGCAGCCCTGGCCCCAGCCCAGACCCTAGCCCAGCCTCAGCCCCGGCTCCAGTCCCCGCCCCAGCCCAGCCCTACTCCCAGCCCCGGCCCCAGCCCCGGCCCCAGCCCTACCCCAGCCCAGCCCCAGCCCCGGCCCCAACCTCAGTCCCACCCCTGCTCCCAGCCCCGGCCCCAGGCTCTACTCCAGCCCTACCCCCGCCCAGCCCCAACCCAGCCCCAGCCCTGGCCCCAGCCCCAGCCCCACCCTCAGACCGAGCCCAGCCACAGCCACAGCCCAGCCCCAGGCCTGGACCCAGCCCCAGCCCAGTCCCAGCCCCAGCCCTGCCCCAGCCCAGCCCCAGCCCCGGCCCCTGCCTTAGCCCCAGCTCCAGTCCTGCCCCATCCCAGACCCCATCCCCAGCCCTGCCCAAGCCCTGCCCTCATCCCAGCCCCAGCCCCAGCCCAGCCCCAGCCCTGTCCCCAGCCCCAGCCCCAGCCCCAGCCCAGCCCTGCCCCAGCCCTGCCCCCAGCCCCAGCCCCAGCCCTTCCCCAGCCCCAGCCCTAACCCAGCCCTGCCGTCAGCCCCAGCCCCAGCCCCAGCCCCGGCCCCAACCTCAGTCCCAGCCATACCCCAGCCCCGACCCCAGCCCTGGCCACAGCCCTTCCCCAGCCACGGGCCCAGCCCTGCCCCAGGCCCAGCCCAGAACCCAGTCCAGGCCCACCCTTAGCCCCAGCCCTGCCCCAGCCCCAGTCCTGCCCCAGCCCTGGCCCCAGCCCCAGCCCCAGCCCCAGTCGCAACCCTGGCCCCAGCCCAGACCCTAGCCCAGCCTCAGCCCCGGCTCCAGTCCCCGCCCCAGCCCAGCCCTACTCCCAGCCCCGGCCCCAGCCCCGGCCCCAGCCCTACCCCAGCCCAGCCCCAGCCCCGGCCCCAACCTCAGTCCCACCCCTGCTCCCAGCCCCGGCCCCAGGCTCTACTCCAGCCCTACCCCCGCCCAGCCCCAACCCAGCCCCAGCCCTGGCCCCAGCCCCAGCCCCACCCTTAGACCGAGCCCAGCCACAGCCACAGCCCAGCCCCAGGCCTGGACCCAGCCCCAGCCCAGCCCCAGCCCCAGCCCTGCCCCAGCCCAGCCCCAGCCCCGGCCCCTGCCTTAGCCCAGCTCCAGTCCTGCCCCATCCCAGACCCCATCCCCAGCCCTGCCCAAGCCCTGCCCTCATCCCAGCCCCAGCCCCAGACCGGCCCCTGCCCTGGACCCAGCCACAGCCCCAGCCCAGCCCCAGCCCTGTCCCCAGCCCCAGCCCCAGCCCCCAGGCCCAGCCCTGCCCCAGCCCTGCCCCCAGCCCCAGCCCCAGCCCTTCCCCAGCCCCAGCCCTAACCCAGCCCTGCCGTCAGCCCCAGCCCCAGCCCCAGCCCCGGCCCCAACCTCAGTCCCCAGCCATACCCCAGCCCCGACCCCCAGCCCTGGCCACAGCCCTTCCCCAGCCACGGGCCCAGCCCTGCCCCAGGCCCAGCCCAGAACCCAGTCCAGGCCCACCCTTAGCCCCAGCCCTGCCCCAGCCCCAGTCCTGCCCCAGCCCTGGCCCCAGCCCCAGCCCCAGCCCCAGCCCCAGTCGCAACCCTGGACCCAGCCCAGACCCTAGCCCAGCCTCAGCCCCGGCTCCAGTCCCCGCCCCAGCCCAGCCCTGCTCCCAGCCCCGGCCCCCAGCCCCGGCTCCAGCCCTACCCCCAGACCTGCCCCAGCCTCGGGCCCAGCCCTGTCCCAGGGCCCAGCCCTGTCCCAGGCCCAGCCCAGACCCCAGCCCAGCCCTAGCCGAGCCCTGCCCCAGGCCCAGCCCTAGCCCAGCCCTGCCCTAGCCCAAGCCCAGCCTCCAGTCCCCTAGTCCAGCCCCAGCTCAGCCCCACCCAGCCCGAGTCCTAGACCAGCCCAAGCCCTGCCCCAGCCCAGCCACAGCCACAGCCCAGCCATAGACTTGGTTCCAGCCCCAGCCCCAGCCCTGCCCCAACCCAGCCCCAGCCCCAGTCGCAGCCCTGGCCCCAGCCCAGACCCTAGCCCAGCCTCAGCCCCGGCTCCAGTCCCCGCCCCACCCCAGCCCTGCTCCCAGCCCCCGGCCCCAGCCCCGGCTCCAGCCCCTACCCCAGCCCAGCCCTAGCCGAGCCCTGTCCCAGGCCCAGCCCAGACCCCAGCCCTGCCCTAGCCCAAGCCCAGCCTCCAGTCCCTAGTCCAGCCCCAGCTCAGCCCCACCCAGCCCGAGTCCTAGACCAGCCCAAGCCCTGCCCCAGCCCAGCCACAGCCACAGCCCAGCCATAGACTTGGTTCCAGCCCCAGCCCCCAGCCCTGCCCCAACCCAGCCCCAGCCCCAGTCGCAGCCCTGGCCCCAGCCCAGACCCTAGCCCAGCCTCAGCCCCGGCTCCAGTCCCCCGCCCCAGCCCAGCCCTACTCCCAGCCCCGGCCCCAGCCCCGGCCCCAGCCCTACCCCAGCCCAGCCCCAGCCCCCGGCCCCAACCTCAGTCCCACCCCTGCTCCCAGCCCCGGCCCCAGGCTCTACTCCAGCCCTACCCCCGCCCAGCCCCAACCCAGCCCCCAGCCCTGGCCCCAGCCCCAGCCCCACCCTCAGACCGAGCCCAGCCACAGCCACAGCCCAGCCCCAGGCCTGGACCCAGCCCCAGCCCAGCCCCAGCCCCAGCCCTGCCCCAGCCCAGCCCCAGCCCCGGCCCCTGCCTTAGCCCCAGCTCCAGTCCTGCCCCATCCCAGACCCCATCCCCAGCCCTGCCCAAGCCCTGCCCTCATCCCAGCCCCAGCCCCAGACCGGCCCCTGCCCTGGACCCAGCCACAGCCCCAGCCCAGCCCCAGCCCTGTCCCCAGCCCCAGCCCCAGCCCCAGCCCAGCCCTGCCCCAGCCCTGCCCCCAGCCCCAGCCCCAGCCCTTCCCCAGCCCCAGCCCTAACCCAGCCCTGCCGTCAGCCCCAGCCCCAGCCCCAGCCCCGGCCCCAACCTCAGTCCCAGCCATACCCCAGCCCTGACCCCAGCCCTGGCCACAGCCCTTCCCCAGCCACGGGCCCAGCCCTGCCCCAGGCCCAGCCCAGAACCAGTCCAGGCCCACCCTTAGCCCCAGCCCTGCCCCAGCCCCAGTCCTGCCCCAGCCCTCGGCCCCAGCCCCAGCCCCAGCCCCAGTCGCAACCCTGGCCCCAGCCCAGACCCTAGCCCAGCCTCAGCCCCGGCTCCAGTCCCCGCCCCAGCCCAGCCCTACTCCCAGCCCCGGCCCCAGCCCCGGCCCCCAGCCCTACCCCAGCCCAGCCCCCAGCCCCGGCCCCCAACCTCAGTCCCACCCCTGCTCCCAGCCCCGGCCCCAGGCTCTACTCCAGCCCTACCCCCGCCCAGCCCCAACCCAGCCCCAGCCCTGGCCCCAGCCCCAGCCCCCACCCTTAGACCGAGCCCAGCCACAGCCACAGCCCAGCCCCAGGCCTGGACCCAGCCCCAGCCCAGCCCCAGCCCCAGCCCTGCCACCAGCCCAGCCCCAGCCCCGGCCCCTGCCTTAGCCCCAGCTCCAGTCCTGCCCCATCCCAGACCCCATCCCCAGCCCTGCCCAAGCCCTGCCCTCATCCCAGCCCCAGCCCCAGACCGGCCCCTGCCCTGGACCCAGCCACAGCCCCAGCCCAGCCCCAGCCCTGTCCCCAGCCCCAGCCCCAGCCCCAGCCCAGCCCTGCCCCAGCCCTGCCCCCAGCCCCAGCCCCAGCCCTTCCCCAGCCCCCAGCCCTAACCCAGCCCTGCCGTCAGCCCCAGCCCCAGCCCCAGCCCCGGCCCCAACCTCAGTCCCAGCCATACCCCAGCCCCGACCCCAGCCCTGGCCACAGCCCTTCCCCCAGCCACGGGCCCAGCCCTGCCCCAGGCCCAGCCCAGAACCCAGTCCAGGCCCACCCTTAGCCCCAGCCCTGCCCAGCCCCAGTCCTGCCCCAGCCCTGGCCCCAGCCCCAGCCCCAGCCCCAGTCGCAACCCTGGCCCCAGCCCAGACCCTAGCCCAGCCTCAGCCCCGGCTCCAGTCCCCGCCCCAGCCCAGCCCTGCTCCCAGCCCGGCCCCAGCCCCCGGCTCCAGCCCTACCCCAGACCTGCCCCAGCCTCGGGCCCAGCCCTGTCCCAGGCCCAGCCCTGTCCCAGGCCCAGCCCAGACCCCAGCCCAGCCCTAGCCGAGCCCTGCCCCAGGCCCAGCCCTAGCCCAGCCCTGCCCTAGCCCAAGCCCAGCCTCCAGTCCCTAGTCCAGCCCCAGCTCAGCCCCACCCAGCCCGAGTCCTAGACCAGCCCAAGCCCTGCCCCAGCCCAGCCACAGCCACAGCCCAGCCATAGACTTGGTTCCAGCCCCAGCCCCAGCCCTGCCCCAACCCAGCCCCAGCCCCAGTCGCAGCCCTGGCCCCAGCCCAGACCCTAGCCCAGCCTCAGCCCCGGCTCCAGTCCCCGCCCCAGCCCAGCCCTACTCCCAGCCCCGGCCCCAGCCCCGGCCCCAGCCCTACCCCAGCCCAGCCCCAGCCCTGGCCCCAACCTCAGTCCCCACCCCTGCTCCCAGCCCCGGCCCCAGGCTCTACTCCAGCCCTACCCCCCGCCCAGCCCCAACCCAGCCCCCAGCCCTGGCCCCAGCCCCAGCCCCACCCTCAGACCGAGCCCAGCCACAGCCACAGCCCAGCCCCAGGCCTGGACCCAGCCCCAGCCCAGTCCCAGCCCCAGCCCTGCCCCAGCCCAGCCCCAGCCCCCGGCCCCTGCCTTAGCCCCCAGCTCCAGTCCTGCCCCATCCCAGACCCCATCCCCAGCCCTGCCCAAGCCCTGCCCTCATCCCAGCCCCAGCCCCAGACCGGCCCCTGCCCTGGACCCAGCCACAGCCCCAGCCCAGCCCCAGCCCTGTCCCCAGCCCCAGCCCCAGTCCCAGCCCCAGCCCAGCCCTGCCCCAGCCCTGCCCCCAGCCCCAGCCCCAGCCCTTCCCCAGCCCCAGCCCTAACCCAGCCCTGCCGTCAGCCCCAGCCCCAGCCCCAGCCCCCGGCCCCAACCTCAGTCCCAGCCATACCCCAGCCCCGACCCCAGCCCTGGCCACAGCCCTTCCCCAGCCACGGGCCCAGCCCTGCCCCAGGCCCAGCCCAGAACCCAGCCCAGCCCCAGCCCTGGACCAAGCCCCAGCCACAGCCCTGGCCCCAGCCCCCAGCCCTGTCCCAGCCACAGTCCTGCCCCAGCCCCGGCCCCAGCCCCGGACCCTGCCCAGCCCCACTCCCATCCCTGCCCCCAGCCCTGCCCCAGCCCCAGCCCCAGCCCCAGCCCCGGCCCCGGCTCTGTCCCAGCCCCAGTCCTGCCCGAGCCCCAGCCCCAGCCACTGCCCTGGCCCCAGCCCTGCCCCAGCCCTGCCCCCAGCCTCGGGTCCAGCCCTGCCCCAGGCCCAGCCCAGAACCCAGCCCAGCCCCACCCCTCATCCCCAGCCCAGCTTCAGCTCCAGCCCTGCCCCAGCCCAGACCCAGCCCAGCCCCGGCCCCAGCCCTGCCCCCAGCCCTGCCCTCAGCCCAGCCCTAGACCCAGCCCAGCCCCAGTCCTGCCCCAGACCCGGCCCCAGCCCTGCCCGAGACCCAGCCACAGCCCCAGCCCCGGCCCTAGCCCTGCCCCAGCCCCCTGTCCTGCCCCAGCCCAGCCCCAGCCCTGGACCCAGCCCCAGCCCCAGCCTTGCCCCAGCCCAGCCCCAGCCCTGGACCCAGCCGCAGCCCCAGCCCTGCCCCAGCCCAGCCCCAGCCCTGGACCCAGCCCCAGCCCCAGCCCTGGCCCCAGCTCCAGCCCCAGCCCCAGCCCCAGCCCCAGCCCCAGCCCCAGCCCTGCGCCAGGCCAAGGCCCAGCCTCCAGCATAGTCCTGCCCTAGCCCCGGGCCCCAGCCCTGCCCCCAGCCCTGCCCCAGCCACGGCCCCAGACCCGGCCCCAGACCCGGCCCCAGCCCTACCCCCAACCACGGCCCCAGCCCCGGCCCCAACCTCAGTCCCAGCCCCAGTCCTGCCCCAGCCCCAGCCCCAGCCCCAGCCCCAGCCCTGGACCCAGCCCCAGCCCCAGCCCAGCCCCAGCCCTGGACCACCCCCAGCCCCAGCCCTGCCCCAGCCCAGCCCCAGCCCTGGACCCAGACCCAGCTCCAGCCCTGGCCCCAGCCCAGCCCCAGCCCTGGACCCAGCCCCAGCCCCAGCCCTGCCCCAGCCCAGCCCCAGCCCTGGACCCAGCCCCCAGCTCCAGCCCTGGCCCCAGCCCATCCCCAGCCCCAGCCCTGGCCCAAATCCAGCCCCAGCCCTGGCCCCCAGCCCCAACCCCAGCCCCAGCCCAGCCCCAGCCCCGGCCCCAGCCCAGCCCCAGCCCCGGCCCCAGCCCCAGCCCCAGCCCTGCCCCAGCCCAGCCCCAGCACTAGCCCCTGCCCTGGACCCAGCCCCAGCCCTAGCCCCAGCCCAGCTCCAGCCCCAGCCCTGCCCCAGCCCAGCCCTGCCCCAGCCCAGCCCAAGCACAGCCCAGCCCCAGCCCAGACCCATCCCTCCCCCAGCTCTGGCCCTAGCCCTGTCCCCAGCCCCGGCCCCTGCCCCAGCCCCAGCCCTGCCCCCAGCCCAGCCCAAGCCACAGCCTAGGCCCTGCCGCGAACCCAGCCCCAGCCTGGACCCTGCTCTGCCCCAGCTCTGGCCCTAGCCCTTTCCCCAGCCCCATCCCCAGCCCAGCCCCAGCCCAGCCCTGTCCCCAGACCCAGCCCTGCCCCAGCCTCGGGCCCAGCCGTACCCCCAGCCGCAGCCCTAGCCCGGCCCCAGCCCAGCCACAGCCCAGCCCTGTCCCCAGACCCAGCCCTGCCCCCAGCCCCAGCCCCAGCCCAGCCCCTCCCCAGCCCTGCCCCAGCCTCGGGTCCAGCCCTGCCCCAGGCCCAGCCCAGAACCCAGCCCAGCCCCACCCTCATCCCCCAGCCCAGCTGCATCCCCAGCCCTGCCCCAGGCCTTCCCTCAGCCCCAGCCCAGCCCAGCCCCAGCCCTGCCCCAGACCCGGCCCCAGGCCCAGCCCAGCCCCAACCCTGCCCCAGCCCCAGCCCTAGACTCGGCCCCAGCCCAGCCCCAGACCTAGCCCTGCTGACAGTCCCCGCCCCAGCCCCAGCCCCAGCCCTGCCCAGCCCCAGCCCCATCCCTGCCCCTGCCCAGCCCCACTCCCATCCCTGCCCCCAGCCCTGCCCCCAGCCCCAGCCCCAGCCCCAGCCCCGGCCCCAGCTCTGTCCCCAGCCCCAGTCCTGCCCGAGCCCCAGCCCCAGCCACTGCCCTGGCCCCAGCCCTGCCCCCGGCCCCAGCCCCAGGCCCAGCCCCGGCCCCAGCCCTGTCCCAGCCCCAGCCCCAGCCCAGGCCCTGCCGCAGCCCCAGCCCCAGCCTAAACCCTAGCCCAGCCCTGCCCTCAGCCCCAGCCCAGCCCAGAACCCAGCCCAGCCCAGCCCAGGCCCCAGCCCTGGCCCCAGCCCCAGCCCCAGCCCCAGCCCCAGCCCAGCCCCAGCCACAGCCCCGGCCCCTGCCCCAGCCCTGTCCCAGCCCCAGTCCTGCCCCAGCCCCCGGCCCCAGCCCCGGCCCCTGCCCAGCCCCACTCCCATCCCTGCCCCCAGCCCTGCCCTGGCCCCCAGCCCTGCCCCAGCCCCAGCCCCAGGCCCAGCCCCAGCCCCATCCCTGTCCCAGCCCAGCCCCAGCCCTGCCCCAGCCCAGCCCAAGCCACAGCCTAGCCCTGGCCCGAACCCCAGCCCCAGCCTGGACCCTGCCCTGCCCCAGCTCTGGCCCCAGTCCCAGCCCCACCCCAGACCTGCCCCAGACTCGGGTCCAGCCCTGCCCCAGGCCCAGCCCAGAACCCAGCCCAGCCCCAGCCCTGTCCCAAGCCCCAGCCACAGCCCCGGCCCCAGCCCCAGCCCTGTCCCAGCCCCAGTCCTGCCCCAGCCCCCGGCCCCCAGCCCCGGCCCCTGCCCAGCCCCACTCCCATCCCTGCCCCCAGCCCTGCCCGAGCCTCAGCCCCAGCCACTTCCCTGGCCCCAGCCCTGCCCCAGCCCCAGCGCCAGCCCAGCCCCAGCCCTGCCCCCAGCCCAGCCCTAGCCCAAGGCCCAGCCTCCAGCCTAGTCCTGCCCCAGCCCCAGCCCTTACCCAGCCTCAGCCCCGGCCTCAACCTCAGTCCCAGCCCTGCTCACAGCCCCGACCACAGCCCCGGCTCCAGCCCTACCCCAGCCCTACTCCAGCCTTGGGCCAATCCCTGTCCCAGGCCTTTCCCCAACCCCCAGCCCTAGCCCAGCCCTGCCCTAGCCCAAGCCCAGCCTCCAGTCCCTAGTCCAGCCCCAGCTCAGCCCCACCCAGCCCGAGTCCTAGACCAGCCCAAGCCCTGCCCCAGCCCAGCCACAGCCACAGCCCAGCCATAGACTTGGTTCCAGCCCCAGCCCCAGCCCTGCCCCAACCCAGCCCCAGCCCCAGTCGCAGCCCTGGCCCCAGCCCAGACCCTAGCCCAGCCTCAGCCCCGGCTCCAGTCCCCGCCCCAGCCCAGCCCTACTCCCAGCCCCGGCCCCAGCCCCGGCCCCAGCCCTACCCCAGCCCAGCCCCAGCCCCGGCCCCCAACCTCAGTCCCACCCCTGCTCCCAGCCCCGGCCCCAGGCTCTACTCCAGCCCCTACCCCCGCCCAGCCCCAACCCAGCCCCAGCCCTGGCCCCAGCCCCAGCCCCACCCTCAGACCGAGCCCAGCCACAGCCACAGCCCAGCCCCAGGCCTGGACCCAGCCCCAGCCCAGCCCCAGCCCCAGCCCTGCCCCAGCCCAGCCCCAGCCCCGGCCCCTGCCCTTAGCCCCAGCTCCAGTCCTGCCCCATCCCAGACCCCATCCCCAGCCCTGCCCAAGCCCTGCCCTCATCCCAGCCCCAAGCCCCAGACCGGCCCCTGCCCTGGACCCAGCCACAGCCCCAGCCCAGCCCCAGCCCTGTCCCCAGCCCCAGCCCCAGCCCCAGCCCAGCCCTGCCCCAGCCCTGCCCCCAGCCCCAGCCCCAGCCCTTCCCCAGCCCCAGCCCTAACCCAGCCCTGCCGTCAGCCCCCAGCCCCAGCCCCAGCCCCGGCCCCCAACCTCAGTCCCCAGCCATACCCCAGCCCCGACCCCAGCCCTGGCCACAGCCCCTTCCCCAGCCACGGGCCCAGCCCTGCCCCAGGCCCAGCCCAGAACCCAGTCCAGGCCCACCCTTAGCCCCAGCCCTGCCCCAGCCCCAGTCCTGCCCCAGCCCTGGCCCCAGCCCCAGCCCCAGCCCCAGTCGCAACCCTGGCCCCAGCCCAGACCCTAGCCCAGCCTCAGCCCCGGCTCCAGTCCCCCGCCCCAGCCCAGCCCTACTCCAGCCCCGGCCCCAGCCCCGGCCCCAGCCCTACCCCAGCCCAGCCCCACAGCACATACAGCCCCGGCCCCAACCTCAGTCCCCACCCCTGCTCCCAGCCCCGGCCCCAGGCTCTACTCCAGCCCTACCCCCGCCCAGCCCCAACCCAGCCCCAGCCCTGGCCCCAGCCCCAGCCCCACCCTTAGACCGAGCCCAGCCACAGCCACAGCCCAGCCCCAGGCCTGGACCCAGCCCCAGCCCAGCCCCAGCCCCAGCCCTGCCCCAGCCCAGCCCCAGCCCCGGCCACTGCCTTAGCCCCAGCTCCAGTCCTGCCCCATCCCAGACCCCATCCCCAGCCCTGCCCAAGCCCTGCCCTCATCCCAGCCCCAGCCCCAGACCGGCCCCTGCCCTGGACCCAGCCACAGCCCCAGCCCAGCCCCCAGCCCTGTCCCCAGCCCCAGTCCTGCCCCATCCCAGCCCCAAACCCCAGTCCTGGCCCAGGCCCAGCCCTTGCCCAGCCCTGCACTCAGCCCCCAGCCCCAGCCCCAGCCCCAGCCCTGGACCCAGCCCCAGCCCCAGCCCAGCCCCAGCCCTGGACCCACCCCCCAGCCCCAGCCCTGCCCCAGCCCCAGCCCCAGCCCCAGCCCCAGCCCTGGACCCAGCCCCAGCCCCAGCCCAGCCCCAGCCCTGGACCCACCCCCCAGCCCCAGCCCTGGCCCCAGCCCCAGCCCCAGCCCCAGCCCAGCCCCAGCCCGGCCCCAGCCCAGACCCTAGCCCAGCCTCAGCCCCGGCTCCAGTCCCCCGCCCCAGCCCAGCCCTGCTCCCAGCCCCGGCCCCAGCCCCGGCTCCAGCCCTACCCCAGACCTGCCCCAGCCTCGGGCCCAGCCCTGTCCCAGGCCCAGCCCTGTCCCAGGCCCAGCCCAGACCCCAGCCCAGCCCTAGCCGAGCCCTGCCCCAGGCCCAGCCCTAGCCCAGCCCTGCCCTAGCCCAAGCCCAGCCTCCAGTCCCTAGTCCAGCCCCAGCTCAGCCCCACCCAGCCCGAGTCCTAGACCAGCCCAAGCCCTGCCCCAGCCCAGCCACAGCCACAGCCCAGCCATAGACTTGGTTCCAGCCCCAGCCCCAGCCCTGCCCCAACCCAGCCCCAGCCCCAGTCGCAGCCCTGGCCCCAGCCCAGACCCTAGCCCCAGCCCTCAGCCCCGGCTCCAGTCCCCGCCCCAGCCCAGCCCTACTCCCAGCCCCGGCCCCAGCCCCGGCCCCAGCCCTACCCCAGCCCAGCCCCAGCCCCGGCCCCAACCTCAGTCCCACCCCTGCTCCCAGCCCCGGCCCCAGGCTCTACTCCAGCCCTACCCCCGCCCAGCCCCAACCCAGCCCCAGCCCTGGCCCCAGCCCCAGCCCCACCCTCAGACCGAGCCCAGCCACAGCCACAGCCCAGCCCCAGGCCTGGACCCAGCCCCAGCCCAGTCCCAGCCCCAGCCCTGCCCCAGCCCAGCCCCAGCCCCGGCCCCTGCCTTAGCCCCAGCTCCAGTCCTGCCCCATCCCAGACCCCATCCCCAGCCCTGCCCATGCCCTGCCCTCATCCCAGCCCCCAGCCCCAGACCGGCCCCTGCCCTGGACCCAGCCACAGCCCCAGCCCAGCCCCAGCCCTGTCCCCAGCCCCAGCCCCAGCCCCAGCCCAGCCCTGCCCCAGCCCTGCCCCCAGCCCCAGCCCCAGCCCTTCCCCCAGCCCCAGCCCTAACCCAGCCCTGCCGTCAGCCCCAGCCCCAGCCCCAGCCCCGGCCCCAACCTCAGTCCCAGCCATACCCCAGCCCCGACCCCAGCCCTGGCCACAGCCCTTCCCCAGCCACGGGCCCAGCCCCTGCCCCAGGCCCAGCCCAGAACCCAGTCCAGGCCCACCCTTAGCCCCAGCCCTGCCCCA